>NC_082716.1:105107456-105354956 GCF_030144855.1 Hypanus sabinus
TCACTTTGACATGAGAGTCTTTTTCTGTTGTTCAGAGTCAAAAAAGCTAAATTAAATCCACAATGTTGTAAAACAATAAAACATGAAAACTTCGGGGGTGGGGTGAGTATTTTTATAGGCACTGTATGCCATTATCATTACATGACCTGGGCTGTCACTGGTTTCCCAGCATCTGCAGATTTTCTCTTGTTTGTGATGGTCTTGACAAGAACAATCATGGTCATGGAAAGTTTTTCTACAGAAGTAGACCTTCTTCTGGGCAGTGTCTTTACAAGACAGGTGACCCCAGCCATTATCAATACTGTTCAGAGATTGTCTGCCTGGCATCAGTGGTCACGTAACCCAGAAGTGTGATACGCACCGGCCGCTCGTACAACCATCCACCACCTGCTCCCCTGGCTTCACGTGATCCTGATCATGGGGGTTGGGCTAAGCAGATGATACACCTTGCCCAGGGATGACTTGCAGGCCAGCAGAGGGAAGGAGTGCCTTCCACCCCTTTGGTAGAGACAAAGTGCGAAAAGTAGAGAGAAACAGTGAGGCAGTGTTCACGGGTTCAACGTCCATTCAGGAATCGGATGGTGGAGGGGAAGAAGCTGCTCCTGACTCGTTGAGTGTGTGTCTTCAGGCTCCTGTACCTCCTCCCTGATGGCAGAGGGGAAGAAGCTGTTTCTGAATCGCTGAGTGAGTGTCTTCAGGCTCCTGTACCTCCTCCCTGATGGCAGAGGGGAAGAAGCTGTTCCTGAATCACTGAGAGTGTGTCTTCAGGCTCCTGTACCTCCTCCCTGATGGCAGAGGGGAAGAAGCTGTTCCTGAATCGTTGAGTGTGTGTCTTCAGGCTCCTGTACCTCCTCCCTGATGGCAGAGGGGAAGAAGCTGTTCCTGAATCACTGAGTGTGTGTCTTCAGGCTCCTGTACCTCCTCCCTGATGGCAGAGGGGAAGAAGCTGTTCCTGAATCACTGAGTGTGTGTCTTCAGGCTCCTGTACCTCCTCCCTGATGGCAGAGGGGAAGAAGCTGTTCCTGAATCATGGAGTGTGTGTCTTCAGGCTCCTGTCCCTCCTCCCTGATGAGAAGAGGGCGCGTCCCGGGTGATGGGGGTCCTCTGTGATAGATGCTGCCTTTTTGAGGCATTGGCCGTTGAAGGTGTCCTGGATGGTGGGGAGGCTGGTGCCCGTGACGGAGCTGGCTGGGTTTGCAACACCCTGCAGCTTTGTCCACTCCTCAGCAACGGAGCCTCCAAACCAGACGGTGATGCAACCGGTCAGAGCCCCTGCATCAATCTGCTCATAATCTGTGTGACATACCAGATCTCCTCAAACTCCTCATGAAGCAGAGCCGCTGGAGACTACATCAATGTGTGTATTTTGGGGTTCCAGTTCTGACCCCCTCTCTGCCAGATACCCAGCTGCTGATCAGTGATGGCCTCCAGCATGCTGATGATTGGAAATGCCACTGAATATCCAGTCTGATGGTCAGTCTGTCGCTCGACGGCGAGATTAACAGGTCCTTTGATGACCGATGAAGACATAATTCACTCCTTTCTGTTTTTGGAGTCACCCCCCCACCCACCACCACCTCCCCTAAGCAAGCAGCAGGAACATTTAGATTACATGGAGGCAGGAGATGAAAAGCTTCTAGCTCTGCTTGGATCTTTTTCTGCCCCTCCTCTGGCCGGGGGCGCAGATTGAAATTTAATTGTGAGCTGTTTATTTTATCCCTGTGTTTTGCAAGGGCTTTGATCCTGGGACACTGCTGTCAGAGAGAGGGTTGAAGTGGAGATGTGCTTTTGAGGTGTTAGTGTTCAAAGCCATTCCATTGTGGATGTACGTCAGAATCAATTAACATTGGTAACACTGATCTGACACGCACTAAGGTCCGTGGAAATGGCACGGGTGACTGACTGTCCATCGGACCCTGTCTGCACTGGCCAAAGGACTTTCCATGTACAAGGACATGTCAGAATCGGGTTGATTATGATTGACATATACTACGTTGTGAAAAGTGGTGTTTTGTAGCAGCAGTACAATGCAATACATAAAAGGCTATAACTTGCAATAAGAAATATGAATATGTGTAAATTAATTTAAAGAAGTGAAGCAAAAAGAAATTCTGGTAGTGCTCATGGATTCATTTCCATTCAGGAATCTGACGGTGGGGAAGTAGCTGTTCCTAAAGTGTGTATGAGCCTTAAGGCTCCTGTACCTCTTTCCTAATGAGAAAGGGCATGTCCTGGGTTGTGGGGGGCTTTAATGATGGATGCCGCCTTTTTGACCCATCAACTTTTGAAGGTGTCCCCTATGCTAGGGAGACTAGTGCCCGTGATGGAGCAGGCTGAGTTTACAGCTTTTCCCAATCCTGTGCAGTGGCCCCTCCACACCAGACAGTGATGCAACCAGTTAGGAAGATCTCCATTATACATCTGTCTTTGGTGACATACCAAGTCAATATAGGTAACCGTCCATTCCCCCCCCCCCCCCCACCCAATGTCTGTCCCTTGGACTTTACACGGACACAGACATATCAGTCACTTTTATTATCACCAACGTACAGTACTTGTGCACAAATATGCTGTAGTGAGAATGCCTAAGACTTGTGCACAGTACTGTAGTAATTTTATGTATTGCACTGTACTGCTGTCACAAAAAAAATCAAGTTTTATGATGTATGTCAGTGGTGATAAACCTGACCTGGGACTCTATTGTGGACTGAGAGTGGGAAGGAGGCAGGGAAAGGGGAATCATAGCAGGGAAAGGGGAGGGAGCAGGAAGCACCAGAGAGACGTTCTGTAATGATCAATAAACCAATCGTTTGCAATGAAGTGACTTTCCCTGGTGTCTCAGGGCAGGGTGTGTCTGCACCCGTCACACTGCCCATCTCTGGCACACCTTCTCTGCCACCTGTCTCACATCCGCCAACACTCCACCCTTGCCTATCTCAATGTCCTTGACCCCTGCCAGATTTACAGACTTGCTCTCTACTCCATGTTGACAAATACAGTACTGTGCAATCTTCGGCTATTTTTACGCCTGGCACCGTAGTGTTGTCACTGTGTTGTCACCGTGAACGCTACTTCACTATTTTCTGACACCTATTTATCTTTTATATTTTGTACTGTAACCTGTTTTTATGGCTTGCATTGTACTGCTGCAGTAAAACAAACTTTGTTGCTGATAACAGGCCTGAATCTGAGTCCTGTGTTAGCATCGAGGATATCTATAAAAGGTGATGCCTCGGTAAAGACTCCCATCACCCAGGACGTGCCCTCTTCTCTTTGCTACCATCAGGGAGGAGGTACAGGAGCCTGAAGACACATACTGTATATTTTAAGAACAGCCTTTTCTCCACTGCCATCAGATTTCTGAACGGCCATTGCACCCATGAACTCTACCCGACATTTCCTGCTCTCTTTTTGCACAGTATGTGTTGGTGGTGGTTCTCCATCGTGTCTGGTGACCTGTGCGGGAGAGTTTTCAAAGTGGAAAAGCCGTTGCACTTGGGACAGCTCCACTCTCTCGACCTCGGAAGTCCAGGTCCAGTGTTATGAGCAAGCGTCACAAACCAGGGTCTTCCTTGGTTGCAGTGGATGACCGTGATGCTGCCTGTGCCTCGTCGTGCCCTTTGTTCTCTGCGGTACCCCCTTTCCTGGGCGTCGGATCTCACTGTAGATCTCAGGATACGGGGGGAAGGCAGGAGACTGGGGCTGAGAGGGAAAATGGATCGGCCATGATGAAACGGCGAGAGCAGCCTCAATGGGCCAAATGGCCTCATTGTGGTCCTGCATCTTATGGTTAATTAGCCCCTGCAATTTTTCCTGTGATCGGGCCAGGGTTACAATCGACGGGTTGCTGGGCAACTTGGCTCTGTGGGTCAGAAGGGCCTGTCGCACGTTGTATTGCTAAATAAACGATAATCCTGTCTGTGATTCACCCAACCCCCTTATCAGCATCCTTTTTGTCACAGCTAGCTAGCTGCCTACCAACAGAGAGCTGTGCTCGCAGAGCACCTCACTGGGACAATGTCCTGAGGCTGTTACAAGAACTGAGGAGATAGAGACCCAAGTCTGCCTGCCTCACTGATCAGCCTAAGACGCCGTCAGGATCCGAGCATCTGCATGAATGCCTGTCATTTTCTGAAGGGGCTCTAATGGAATCCTGATTTCATCTACAATATTGTAAAAAACCCAATGCAGAAGGCAGCCAACATTATTCTGTCCTTCACATAGTTGTTGAACAGACTTAAAATAAGCTTGTTTCCAATTACCTCTGAACTACATCATAAAGCGAAATCGCCCCCCAGCCAATCCCAGAGCTTGTCAGCAGATAATGAGTGCAAAGTTCCTCTCTTTAAATTGGTTTCTGTTCCCTCAGTCAACTTAAATGTGCAGATGAGCCACTTAACGTTGCCAGGGTAACGGGGACTTGTCATCGTCATGGTTTGTCGGACTTTTAGCAGCAGCACGACACATCCCAGCTTATCTTAGAGTGGTAATGGGCCGGCGGGGAGGGGAGGTGTAGGAGGGGATGTGGTTTTGTGGTTTGAGCTCCATTCAAAATACATTTATTTATCAAACTATGTATGCAGTACACAACCCGGAGATTTGGCTTCCGATAGACAAACTCAAAACAAAGAAACACCATGGAACAAACCCGTTCAAAGAAAAATATCAAACATTCCTCCCTCCACAGTCAAAAGAAGATCGCGCACAGCATAAAAAAAAGCGCAAGTGTAAACCAGGATATATAAAACACAAAATCAAAAGGCATATTTCAGTTCAGCTCAGCTCAGTGTTCGTTATCTGCGGGCGGCCCCGATTCAAAAACTGCAGGACAGTAGTAACGAAAAAGAGCAACTTGAACCAGTACATGTCATAAACCCAAGTTAGAATCCAAATCTACAATCCATGTCAATTAAACCTCGCTCCGGCCCCACCCTCCAACAGCATCGAGGGAGAGGGAGATCACTCGAATGCAAGGACCATTCCTCAGGAGCAGAGAGAGAGAGAGAGAGAGAGAGAGAGGTGGGGGTCACCACACGCAGGCACCTTCCTCTGGCAGCAGCGAGCGAGAGGCTGGATAGAATCGATCATGGGCTCATGCCCTGTCTCCTGGCTTCCGGGCCTCCGTGCTGTGCACTTTGGTTGCAGCCTCATGGAACATTCTCGGAGACAGCAACAAGCTAGGTCGCCCACTGGCCCAGATCATAGATAATAGGCTCCAACAGTAGCAGGACCACATCTGAAATATAAAGAAAATGTAAAAGAAGTGAAAAGAGTTGCTTCATGAACCGTCTTTGGTAGCGAGGTTCCCTGGTCCTGTCTTCTTCCTGAAGCAACTTCAACTAACGTAGTTAAACACAAGAGATTCTGCAAATGCTGGAAGTCCAGAGTAACACACACACAATTTTGGAGGAACTCAGCAGGTCAGACAGTGTCTATGGACAGAGTAACACACACAATTTTGGAGGAACTCAGCAGGTCAGACAGTGTCTATGGACAGAGTAACACACACAAAATGCTGGAGGAACTCAGCAGGTCAGACAGTGTCTGTGGTCAGAGTAACACACACAAAATGCTGGAGGAACTCGGCAGGTCAGACAGTGTCTATGGACAGAGTAACACACACAAAATGCTGGAGGAACTCAGCAGGTCAGACAGTGTCTATGGACAGAGTAACACACAAAATGCTGGAGGAACTCAGCAGGTCAGACAGTGTCTATGGACAGAGTAACACACACAAAATGCTGGGGGAACTCAGCAGGTCAGACAGTGTCTATGGTCAGAGTAACACACACAAAATGCTGGAGGAACTCAGCAGGTCAGACAGTGTCTATGGACAGAGTAACACACACAAAATGCTGGGAAAACTCAGCAGGTCAGACAGTGTCTATGGACAGAGCAACACACACAAAATGCTGGAGGAACTCAGCAGGTCAGACAGTGTCTATGGTCAGAGTAACACACACAAAATGCTGGAGGAACTCAGCAGGTCAGGCAGTGTCTATGGACAGAGTAACACACACAAAATGCTGGAGGAACTCAGCAGGTCAGACAGTGTCTATGGTCAGAGTAACACACACAAAATGCTGGAGGAACTCGGCAGGTCAGACAGTGTCTATGGTCAGAGTAACACACACAAAATGCTGGAGGAACTCAGCAGGTCAGACAGTGTCTATGGACAGAGTAACACACACAAAATGCTGGAGGTACTCAGCAGGTCAGACAGTGTCTATGGTCAGAGTAACACACACAAAATGCTGGAGGAACTCAGCAGGTCAGGCAGCGTCCATGGAGAGGAATGAACGGTCAACGTTTTGTTGTG
Organism: Hypanus sabinus; assembly: GCF_030144855.1. Lineage (NCBI taxonomy): Eukaryota > Metazoa > Chordata > Chondrichthyes > Myliobatiformes > Dasyatidae > Hypanus > Hypanus sabinus. Next base: position 105,113,776 of record NC_082716.1, read on the forward strand.
AGACCCTTCACCAGGACTGGAAAGGAAGGGGGAAGAAGCCAGAATAAAAAAGTTGGGGGGGTGGGGTTTGGAAGGAGGACGAGCTAGAAGGTAAACACAAGAGATTGTGCAGATGGTGGAAGTCCAGAGCAACACACACAAAATGCTGTAGGAGCTCAGCAGGTCAGGCAGCATCTATGAACAGTCGTGATGAAGGACTTGACCCAAAAGATCGAATGTTCATTCATTTCCATAGATGCTGTCTGACCTGCTGAGTTCCTCCAGCATTTTGTGTGTGTTACTCTGTCCGTAGACACTGTCTGACCTGCTGAGTTCCTCCAGCATTTTGTGTGTGTTACTCTGTCCATAGACACTGTCTGACCTGCTGAGTTCCTCCAGCATTTTGTGTGTGTTACTCTGTCCGTAGACACTGTCTGACCTGCCGAGTTCCTACAGCATTTTGTGTGTGTTACACTGTCCATAGACACTGTCTGACCTGCTGAGTTCCTCCAGCATTTTGTGTGTGTTCCTCTGGAGGAGCCCAGTGAGTCATGGAGAGAAACCAATGAACAAAAGTTTTGTGGGGGGCGGGGGGTTGAGACCCTTCATCTAGACTCGATTCTCTGCAGATAGTGTGTGACCCATTGAATCCCTCCTGTGCCTCTGCATAATCTCCAGATACCCGATCTCTCGAGTTTTCACAAAGTACTTTGGTTGGTAGTGAAGGCTCAGGATGAGAAGGTTGCTATGGAAATGAAAATTCCTTTGTATTTAAGAAGCCAACTCTCTTGAGCGCTCAGGGGAGTTTTATACCTGGCCTTCTGGTAATGTGGAATGGGCTATTCACAGTGCTGTGGACAGCCGCGAATCAGAATCACAATTGTTTATGATCACTGATGGGCTGTATGTCGTATAGTGTGCTGTCCTGTGGCGGCAGTGCAGTGCCAGGCTTAAACAATGGTGCTACTATTCACATGAATTCAATAAGTACTGCAAAAAGGAGCAAAAATAGTGTTCATGGACCGAGCGTATAACACAGAACAGTACAGCACAGGAATAGGCCATTCGGCCCACAAAGCTGTGCTGAACCAGCTAAAAAAGCAAATCAGAAACTCACAAACATGAATCCCTCCTACCTACACAGTGTCCATATACTCCATCCTCCTCACATCCAGGTGCCTATCCAAACGTCTCTGAAAAGCCTGTACTGTATTTGCCTCTACCACCAGACCAGGCATCCACCACTCTCTGAGTGAAAAAACTTACCCCTTCTGTGATGTAATAAAAAAACACCCCTCATATCCCCCTTGAACTTCCTTGTCCCCCCCCCCCCACCTTCAATGTATGCTCTCTGGGTTCTACCCTGGGAAACAGATACTCCCTGTCCACTCTATCTATGCCTCTCCATTTCTGATAGTAGAGGGGAAGAAACTGTTCCTGAAATGTCGAGTGTCTGCCTCCTCCCTGATGGTAGCAATGTGAAGAGGGCATGTCTCACTTGGTCACAGAGAGACGTGGAGCCCTCACTTGGAGTATTCCGAGCAGTTTTGGGTCCCTAATCTAAGAAAAGATGTGCTGACATTGGAGAGGGATCAAAGGAAGTTCACAAAAATGATTTTGGGTTTGAAAGGCCTTTCATGTGAGGAGCATTTGTTGGCTCTGGGCTGGAACTCTCAGGAATTCAGAAGAATGAGAGGTGACCTCATTGAAACCTGGGTTCAATCCCATCGCTGTCTTGTGCTCCCCCTGTGACCACTTGGGCCTCCACACACATTCCAAAGACGTACAGATTACTGGGTTAATTGGTCACAAGGGTGTCATTGGGCGGTGCGGGGTCATTACTGTGCTCAATCCATGAAACAAGTAAATGAACCCCAAAGAATGGTAGCGTCATGAGGAATCAGGATGCCCGTGGGGCCACGCCTCAAGGCGCACATCTTCCAGGCTAGACCTGGGGATATTGAAACGCCAGGTCCCGCGGCGTATCTGACAGCGAGGACCCATCTCTCGTGAAGAACCGCAGTCTGAGCTGCAGCTGTGGATCACGGACCCAGACAGGACCCCAGCCACCTCGGAAAGAGAGACGTGAGACAGGAGAATAAGATGTATCTCTGATGAACGGGAAGCGTCACCTGGGTCTGCAAAAACCTCCGGCACCATCTTTTAGCTCCTCACTCAGTCCTGGGACCAGCCCTGGGATCAGAGCCCACTCTCCGGCCAAGGAGAGAAGGACAGTGTGAGATACCACACAGACAGACAGACAGACACACCCAGACCCAGACTCACACCCAGACCCACACCAAGACCCAGACTCACACCCAGACCCAGGCTCACACCCAGACCCAGACCCAGACCCACACCCAGACCCAGGCTCACACCCAGACCCAGACCCAGACCCAGGCTCACACCCAGACCCAGACTCACACCCAGACCCAGACTCACACCCAGACCCAGACTCACACCCAGACCCACACCAAGACCCAGACTCACACCCAGACCCAGGCTCACACCCAGACCCAGACCCAGACCCACACCCAGACCCAGGCTCACACCCAGACCCAGGCTCACACCCAGACCCAGACCCAGACCCAGGCTCACACCCAGACCCAGACTCACACCCAGACCCAGACTCACACACAGACCCACACCCACACCCAGACCCAGACTCACACCCAGACCCAGGCTCACACCCAGACCCAGACCCAGACCCACACCCAGACCCAGGCTCACACCCAGACCCAGGCTCACACCCAGACCCAGACCCAGACCCAGGCTCACACCCAGACCCAGACTCACACCCAGACCCAGACTCACACACAGACCCACACCCACACCCAGACCCAGACTCACACCCAGACCCAGGCTCACACCAAGACCCAGACCCAGACCCACACCCACACCCACACACAGACCCACACCCACACCAAGACCCAGACTCACACCCAGACCCAGACTCACACACAGACCCACACCCACACCCAGACCCAGACCCAGACCCACACCCAGACCCAGGCTCACACCCAGACCCAGACCCAGACCCAGGCTCACACCCAGACCCAGGCTCACACCAAGACCCAGACCCAGACCCACACCCACACCCACACACAGACCCACACCCACACCAAGACCCAGACTCACACCCAGACCCAGACTCACACACAGACCCAGACCCACACCCACACCCAGACCCAGACCCACACCCACACCCAGACCCAGGCTCACACCCAGACCCAGACCCAGACCACAAAGCTCAAGTACATTTATCACCAAAGTACATATGCATCGTACGAACTTGAGATTCATCTCCTTACAGGCAGCCGCCAGACAAAGAAACCCAAAAGAACCCATTAAAAAAAAGACAGTCGAGCACCACAATGTGCAGAGAGGAAATAACAAATACAGAATGCAAACAATAATCACAAGCAAGTAGTGTTCTGGGGTCCACAAAGAGAATCTGAGAACTGTAGTTGAGCGCAGAGCGGATAAATGTCGTCCCTCACCTCCCTCCCTCCCTCTCCCTCTTCCCCCCCTCTCTCTCTCTCTCTCTTTTGTCTCTCTCACACACACAAACGCACACATATAAACACACACACCACCCGCCCCCAAAAGGACAACAGCTACTGACTAAGTCAGAACACAGAGAAGACAAAGGAAGTCAGTGTGGACTTCAGGATGGTGCAGATGAACCATTCCCTCTGCACATACATGGCTCACGTAGAGGAAGTTAAGTGCACCAAGTTTCCCGGAGTTTACATCATGGGCAACCTCACTTGCTCCCTTAGCATCACCTCCTTGAACAAGAAGGCACAGCAGTGCCTGCACTTCCCAAAGAGACTGAGGAAAGTGAGGCTCTCCTCCCCCACCATCCTAACTGCATTTTAGATGAGCATCATTGAGAGCATCTCCATCCGATCTGGGAGCATCGGGCTGGAAGTCCCTACAAAGGTCTGTGAGAATGGCTGAGAGAGGATCATAGGGGTCTCCCCACTATCCATCAGGGATGGTTTTCAGGAGCTTTGAGTATGCAGGGCCCTTAGTATTATCAATGGGCCCACCTGTCCATCCAGCATCCTCTTTGACTTTCTACCATCAGGCAGGAGACTCCGATGCATAAAGACAAGAACTGGGAAACAGTTTCTCCCCCCCGAGACCACTAGGTTTCTGAACTCCCTGTCGCATCGCATTCGAAGTGTCACTGGTTAATTTGCACTCTACCCTACAATATTTACTTTATGTACTTCAATTTGTTTAATGATGCACATTTCACTTGTAGATGTAATTCTTGCTTTCCTACATTATTGTGTGTTGTACGTACGTCTGTGCTCTACACCCTGGTCCAGACAAACACTGTTTCATCTGACAGTATACATTTATATAGTTTAATGACAATAAACTTGACTTGACTTGACATGACACAGTCAAGTTAATGAAGGAATTCAGAAAGGGACCACCATTCTGCCGTACTTCAGCTCAGATTGTTCCTTGTTTATCTGCACTTAGTATGACCCACAAGAGAGGAATTATAAATGTTTTTTGTTATAATTTATTACTGAATTAAGGAAGCAGAAATTCAGTGAGGAAGATAAAAGCCAGCCGTGACTGACAGCTCTCTCTCTCTTATTTCCTGATGCATTGTTCTTTATTGATTAATAACCTCTGATTGTTGTGTCGTCTCTTTAAAGAACAGATGGCTTTTGCTGTCAAACGCTTTGATGTAAGACTCAGATAATGAGCTGCCAAAATGAACTCACTGTTTGATATTGTTTGAGGAAAGGGATGGAGCTGAGGCATCCTCAACTTTGGTTTTCTAAGAGGAGCCAGGTTTGGGATTAGCAAGTCGTGTGCACACAAAATGCCCGGGAACTCAGCAGGGCAGCTGGGGAAGAAACAGTCGACATCTTGGAATGAGACCCTTCATCAGGACTGGAAAGGAACGTGGGGGGAAGAGGCCGGAATAAGAAGGTGGGGCTAGGAGGAGGGCGACAAGCTGGCAGGTGAGAGGTGAGACCATGCGAGGGGGAAGCTGGATGGGTGAGTGAAGACTTCCTTTCCAGTCCTGAAGAAGGGTCTCGGCCCAAAATGTGGGCTGTTTATTAATTTCAATAAATGCTGCCTGGCCTGCTGAGTTCCTCCGGCATTTTGTGTGTATTGCTTTGGACTTCCAGCATCTGCAGAGTTTGTCATGTTTATGACTTACACTGGTGTTTAGTGCAGCAGTGAAGATCCTCCATCTCTGGCGGTGTTCAGGGCTTCCTTCAGCATGTCAGTAGCTTCGTCTCGGTTTTCACTACTGTCAATCGTGTAAGTCCCAAGTGGAATACCATCACACCCAGATGTAGAAGGATTCTTCATTGCTGTTTCTGTAACAGCAGGGTTGCCCAGTCAGGGTTGTTAGCCCTGGGCTGAACCCCTGAACCTGGAGGACCAGTGGATCACTCTTAGTCTATGCCCTACCCTTTGACCTGTTTGGCATGGGTGACCCTACCAAGAGTCAAAGCATAAATCCCTGACTCCAGCCAACATAGCTCTCCGGGTCATTGAGGCACATAAACCTCCAATCTCAAAGCAAGGCTATGGCCCTCTTGGAGGAATGATGCAGGGGTATTGGAAACTTAAAGGGAGACAGGGCATCAACTTTGGAAGGAATTTGTGAGAAAAATAGTTCAGGTACTGCCATTGTTCCGGATCTATAAAATCCTGGTTAGATATGGAGCTTCTGTTTGGGCCATTGTATTGCCTCTTGAGTCACCTTCTATAAAACCCTGGCGAGACCACGCTTGGAATGTTGTATTCCGTTCTGGTCACCTCATTATATGAAGAATGTGGAAGCTTTAGAGAGGGGGCAGAGGAGATTTACCAGGGTGCTGTCTGGACTAGAAACCATGGCTTATGAGGACAGGTTGAGCAAGGTGGGGCTTTTCTCTCTGGAGCAAAGGAGGATGAGAGGTGACTGGATAGAGGTGTATGAGATGATAAGTCTAAAGGTTCAAAGGTTCATTTCATTGTCAAAGTATGCAGGTACGATACAACCCGGATATTTGTTTTCTCCAGACTGCCATGAAATATCCACAGAAAAGAAACAAAACTCACAGGCCCCAGGATCCCTGACCCCTCCCCACAGAACTAAAGCGACAATTCATACCCTGACCCCCCTCCCCGTAGAAAAAAGCGACAATTTAATCCCCGACTCCCTCACTTGCAGGAAAAAAAAACAGCAATAATAGCAAGACATTCCCAAAACCCCTCTCCCTCATAAAAACATCAATAACAATCCCCGACGTCCTCATTCACAAAGCGAGCAACCACAGTAGCATCAAAAACCCCACTGACATACAAAAAATTAACAGTTCACCCACCCACCAATCGGCCACAAGATGAAAATGCCAAAAAAACTGAAGCAAACTAATATAAAGTACGGTCTGATCAAATAAATCTCAGGACATCGAACAGTCCTTCTGTGGCTCAGAGCTCACGCCTGGTCCAATGGTGACCTCTGTTTGGTGATCGCTGACCACCCGGGTGGCCTCCGTCGGGAGCGATCGCTGACCCCCTCCCATTCACCTCGATGCTTCAGTCTTCCTCGCCACTTCGAGGTGGAGTCACTCGTGACCCCGCGTCTCGCCTCTGGTCTTGTCAGTTCGTGTTCTCGGTCCTTTTCGGGCCCTCAGCTCTGACCTCCACAGGGCAGCTCTTCGGACACGGCCGAGCGCTAGACCATTTGATCGAGATTCAAACCGTACGTCACTGGCTGCGACAGTTTCCGTAACACAAACAAGACAAAATGAGCCAAGTAGAAGGCGTAGAGAAAGTGTAATAATTTTAAAGATTTGCGATCTGAAATACGTCACCTTGGAATTGTTGTTCCCTGGTGCCATCCAGAGGATTGATCGATTGAATAATCAGAGACTTTTTCCCAGGGCGGGAACAACTAACACAAGGGAGCATAATTTGAAGGTGATTGGAGGAAAGTATAGGGGGGAGGTCAGAGGTGGTTTATTACACGGAGAGTGGTGGGTGTGTGGACCATGCTGTCATGGTGGAGGCTGATACCATAAGACCATAAGATTCAGCGACAGAATTAGGCCATTTGGCCCATTGAGTCTGTTCTGCCATTTCGTCGTGGCTGATCCATTTTCCCTCCCAGCCCCAGTCTCCTGCCTTCTCCCCGTATCCCTTCAAGCCCTGCCCAATCAAGAATCTATCAACCTCTGCCTTAAACCCAAAGGCTTGGCCCCCACAGCTGCTTGTGGCAACAAATTCCACAGATTCACCACTGTTAGGCTAAAAAAAAACAATTTCTCCTCACCTTCATTCAGAAAGGATATCCCTCTATTCTGAGGCCCTGTCCTCTGGCCTTGGACACCCCCACCATAGGAAACATCCTCTCCAGATACAATCTATTGAGGTTTTTCAACATTCAGTAGGTTTCAATGAGGTCACCCCTCATTCTTCTGAATTCCAGTGAGCACAGGCCCAGAGCCATCAAACGCTCTTCATATGACAAGCCGTTCAATCCTGGAATCATTTTCGTGAAACTCCTTTGAACCCTCTCCAGGGTCAGCACATCCTTTCTAAGATAAGGAGCCCAGAACTGCTCACAATACAACAAGGGAGGCCCCACCATTGCTTCGTAAAGCATTGGTGAGCTCTTTACATTAAGGTCCTTTATGAAACTCTAGACAGGCACGTGTGTGATAGAACAATGGAGAGCTATGTAGGAGGGAAGGGTTATTGATCTTAGAGTAGATCTAGGTAGGTTAAAATGTCACCAGATTGTGGGTTGCAGGGCATAAACTGCGCTGTACTGTCCTACGTTCTAAATGAGTTTCAACACAATAGATGCTAACAACACCTTCTCTCTTTTGTTTTCTCCCTGGCTGTCTCTCTCCAACTCTTCCAGGATCTTCACTGAAGGTAAGAACTCACCATAATGATGGGAATTCACTAGAGAAAATGCTCCCCGAGCAGATACCAGTCTGAGAAGATTGACAGGGGTGCGACCGGGGCTGGAGGGCTTGAGTTATAAGGAGAGGCTGGGTATCCTGGGAATGTTCTCCCTGCAGCGAAGAAGGTCCAGGGGTAGATGAGCTTTATTTGTCAGATACAACAAAATGCGCCATTTGCATTGTCAAATCAAACAAGAGGACATGAATTGAGAGTTAAATAGCAAAAGTTTAGGAGTAATACAAGGGGGGGGGGAACTTCTTTACTCGGAGTGGTAGCTGTGTGGGTCGAGCTTCCAGTAGAAGTGGTAGAGGCAGGTTCGGTATTGTCATTTAAAGTAAAATTGGATAGGGTTATGGACAGGAAAGGAATGGAGGGTTATGGGCTGAGTGCAGGTCGGTGGGACTAGGTGAGAGGTAGCGTCCAGCACAGACTAGAAGGGCCGAGATGGCCTGTTATATGAATGTCCTGCATGCTGGCATCCTGATGTGCTCTGCACTCCCCCTCAGTAAGGAGCACAATGCGCTGAGGATAACCACTTCCACCTCTATCCCAGTACACAGGCAGCGAGGACGACCTGCTGTCCAACATGGAGACCCTGAGCTTATTGGGCAGTGTGAGCACGCTCGCATCCAGTGTGCTGGAGCTGGAAGCTGAGACCGTGGAGACACCCAGCCCCGGGGACTTGGCAGAGCCTGCAGGCCAGAGCGGGGAGAAGGAGCTGCAAGATCCCAACCAGTATGAGGAGCCGGAATTCTGTGGTATTGGAAGCATCGACCTGGAGATGGAACAGGTAACTTCAGAGCTCAAAGGCATTGATTATTAAAGTATGTGTATGTTATACAACCCTGAGATTCACCTTCTTACAGGCAGCCACGAAACCCAAAAGAACAAATTTTAAAAAAAAAGAACATCATACACTCAATATGCAGAGAGACAGAAGATAAAACCAACAGATCATGCAAATAAACTAGAGAAAGTCTGCGGATGCTGGAAGTCCAAGCAACACAGACAAAGTGCTGGAGGAACTCGGCAGGCCAGGCAACATAATCAGACCAGACCCGATGAAGGGTCTCGGCCCGAAACGTCGACTCCGCGCTTTCCCGTAGGTGCTGCCTGGCCTGCAGAGTTCCTCCCGCACCCTGTGTGTCGTGCAAGTAAATGCAAGCAAATGAATTCCACAGAGAGTCCTTCCTGCGACCCTTAGTTCAGTGCAGAGTGAACCAGCTTGTCCCTCGTCTCATGCTCCAATGAGCTGACCTTCTCAATTCAACCCAGTGCTTAAATCGTCGTCCACGCATCAAGTTCAGTGGCTCCGATGTGCTCTGGGGCCTGAACCCCACCACCACGATTTAGCCTGCACCCGACCTTTCTGATTTGGCCTGGTGCTTAAATTGACCGAACCTCAGGTCTTCCTCGCTCTCAGCGATGGGCCTTGGTTCTGCCACATCAAATTGCCTCCAAGACCAAAGGGAATTTATAGAATATCACTTGTGGTGATCGTTTGCCAAAAAAAGAGCGATTAGCGAAGTATTGAGTTGCACTCCTTGTTTTTCTCGGCAGTCAGCCAGAGGTCGCTGGGATCCTCCCACGTCAACTTAAACCGGAACTTGAATCATCGCTCAGTGCTTTTTGCTGCCTTTGTCTAGCACGGGCTTTGGAGTGTCCGTCCACACACGATGGTTCTCAGGTCCAATCGTGATAAACACGAGAGTTTCCGCAGATAAGAGCAAGGATGTGGTGCTGAGGCTGTACGGTATGAGGCATTGGTGAGACCTCACTTGTACTGAGAGCAGTTTTGGGCCCCTTATTTAAGAAAGGATGTGCTGGTGTTGGAGAGGGTTCAAAGGAGGTTCACGAGAATGATTCTGGGAATGAAAGGGTTGTCGTATGAGGAGCGATTGAAATCTCAGTGCCTGTACTCACTGGAATTCTGAAGGATGAGGGGGGATTTCATTGAAAGTTATCAAACATTGAAAGGCCTCGAAAGAGTGGATGTGAAGAGGATGTTTCCTTTGGTGGGGAAGTCTGGGACCAGGGGGTGCAGCTCAGAATAAAGGGACATCCATTTAGAACAGAGAAGAGGAGGATTTTTTTTAAGCTGGAGGGAGGTGAATCTCTGGAAGTTGTTGCCACAGTCGGCTGTAGACGTCAGGCCGCCGGGTGTATTTAAAGCAGAGGTTGATAGACTATTGATTAGTCAGGGTGTGAAAGATTATGGGGAAAGAGCAAGAGAATGAAGTTGAGAGGGAAATGGATCAGCCAGGATGAAATGATGGAGCAGTCTCGATGGGCCAAATGGCCTAATTATGCCCCCATATCATATGGTCTTGTGCTTGAAATCCAGAGAAACACACGCAAAACACTGGTGGAACTCAGCAGGTCAGAGCCAATAAGTACCTGTAAGGAGTTTTGTACATCCTGTCCACACCCCCCACTCCATGACTGTGTGGGTTTCCTCCGAGTGCTCTGGTTTCCTCCCACAGTCCAAAGACGGACCTGTTGGTAGGTTAATTGGTCATGGTAAATAATATAACCATTTAACAATTACAGCATGGAAACAGGCCATCTCGGCCCTTCTAGTCTGTGCTGAACGCTTACTCTCACCTAATCCCACTGACCTGCACTCAGCCCATAACCCTCCATTCCTTTCCTGTCCATATACCTATCCAATTTTACTTTAAATGACAAAATCAAACCTGCCTCTACCACTTCTACTGGAAGCTCATTCCACACAGCTACCACTCTCTGAGTAAAGAAGTTCCCCCCCACCATGTTACCCTTAAACTTTTGCCCCTTAATTCTCAACTCATGTCCTCTTGTTTGAATCTCCCCTGCTCTCAATGGAAAAAGCCTATCCACGTTAACTCTATCTATCTCCCTCATAATTTTAAATACCTCTATCAAGTCCCCCCCAACCTTCTACGCTCCAAAGAATAAAGACCTAACTTGTTCAACCTTTCTCTGTAACTTAGGTGCTGAAACCCAGGTAACATTCTAGTAAATCTTCTCTGTACTCTCTCTATTTTGTTGACATCTTTCCTATAATTTGGTGACCAGAACTGTACACAATACTCCAAATTTGGCCTCACCAATGCCTTGTACAATTTTAACATTACATCCCAACTCCTATACTCAATGCTCTGATTTATAAAGGCCAGCATACCAAAAGCTTTCTTTACCACCCTATCCACATGAGATTCCACCTTCAGGGAACTATGCACCATTATTCCTAGATCATTCTGTTCTACTGCATTCCTCAATGCCCTACCATTTACCATGTATGTCATATTTTGATTAGTCCTACCAAAATGTAGCACCTCACACTTATCAGCATTAAACCCCATCTGCCATCGTTCAGCCCACTTTCCTAACTGGCCTAAATCTCTCTGCAAGCTTTGAAATCCTACATTATCCACAACGCCACCTATCTTAGTATCATCTGCATACTTACTAATCCAATTTACCACCCCATCATCCAGATCATTAATGTATATGACAAACAACATTGGACCCAGTACAGATCCCTGATGCACACCACTAGTCACCGGCCTCCAACATGACAAACAGTTATCCACCACCATTCTCTGGCATCTCCCATCCAGCCACTGTTGAATCCATTTTACTACTTCAATATTAATACCTAACGACTGAACCTTCCTAACTAACCTTCCGTGTGGAACCTTGTCAAAGGCTTTGCTGAAGTCCATATAGACTGCATCCACTGCTTTACCCTCATGAACTTTCCTCGTAACCTCTTCAAAAGATTCAATAAGATTTCTCAAACATGACCTTCCACGTACAGATCCATGTTGTCTGTACCTAATCAGACCCTGTCTATCCAGATAATTATATATACCGTCTCTAAGAATACTTCCCATAATACTTTTCCATAATCCTGTGATTAGGCTAGGATTAAATAGGGAGATTGCTGGCAGTGTGGCTCGAATGGCTAGAAGGGTCAATTTTACACTGTATCTCAATCAATAAATATAGCTAGCAAGCTTTGTGGGTTTCTCTCTCAACTCTTGTGGGAAGTCTATCCTAGCACTCAGAGTAAGGCTCCAGACTGATGCTCAAGTTCAAACCTTGAAGGCAGATAACTTTCTATGAACAAATTGCTTATTTGTTGATTGTGGAGAGCTTTGGGGCCTCCTGAAAGGAATGTGAAATGTTACATGCAAATGCAGGCCTTTCCTCCTCCCTGTTTTTATATAGTTGCCATTGATTATATTAGATTATGTTCATTTCCTTTGTCACCTGTACATCGAAACATACAGTAAAATACATCGTTTTACATCAGTCTGAGGATTGGGCTGGGGCAGCCCACAAGTGTTACCAACGTAACTGCCCGCAGCTCACAGACTCTAACCCGTACGTCTTTGGACTGTGGGAGGAGGCCGGAGGAAACCCACGTGGTCACTGGGAGAACATGCAAACCCCTTACAGACAGCGTTAGGAGTTTTCACAAACACGAGAACCTGCAAACGCTGGAAATCCAGAGCAACACGCACAAGGTGCTGAAGAAACGTGCCAGCCAGTAGGCTATTCGGACCTGCTGAGTTCCTCCAGCACTTTGTGTCTGATGCTCTGGAATCTAAAGAGGTCAGAGGTCAGGGTGGGGGTCAGAAAAAGAGTGAAGCGGGGGGGGGGGGGGTGAGTTAGCAGAAGGAGAAATCGATGTTCGTGCCATTAGGTTGGAGGTTGCCTCCTCTTGTGCCTTCGGCTCCCAGTGGAGCATAGGTCAGCGATGATTGCCCAAAGTGAGTGGTATGGCAGGAGTCCATCGTTGTTTCCTCTGTAGAGGGGACTGGCCTGCACAACTTCACCGGAGCCCTGTCAGGCTGGCCTTGCCCACCCCCACCTCTCACTACATAGAGCTTTGAGAGGCAGGTTGGAAGCTGCCGAGATGGAATATGAGGTGCTGCTCCTCCATCCTGAGAGTGGCCTCATCATGGGATGAGGGGAGGCCAAGGACAGACCTTTTGGAACAGGAGTGAGGATAGGAGCTAAAACGGTGGGAATTTTTGATTGCCGGCACTGCGGAGTATGACACTAGCCATTACGGTACCACGCTGTCCATTATTTATGGAGATGGGGGCAATCTCAAAATGGCGAAATACACTCACCTTTCCATTCCCCTTCCCAATACAGATATTTGCCGGGATGGAGTATCTGCAGAAGAAGGTTCCAGAGGACCTGCACGCGATTGTGGAGGAGACTCCAATCTTGTGTCGACCTCGGGCTGTGCCTGACGGACCCCCGGGTGCCTTCGGAGATACGGAAGTCAAACACTCTCCACTGGTGGATGCTTCCTGTGCTAAGCAGACTGAGGAAAGTGGGCCTGGCACCTTTGAGTCTTCCGAAGACACTGAGCTCCACAAAGGGAAGAGGATTCCCTCGCTGCAGAATCTACTGGATCTGGGAGGGACAGATCAGGAAGACCACAGTAGCCAGGTTCTGGAGGGTGAAGGTACTTGTGCGAGTGACGGAGATGGAAACAGGGGTGCTGGTGGTAACGTCCAAAGTTTGTACCCCAGCACCAACGATAACGGTAGTGACGAGAGGGAGGACTGTGCCGCCAGCACGCAGGGGAGTGGCCGTCAGGTTATGGTGAACTTGGAGGACGGTGCTGCGGAGAAGATGTTGCCACCAGAGAGTGCTCCGAGCTCCAGTCCCGCTGATGCCCCAGAGAACAAGGTGAGCGAGAGGGCTTCCTCTCGGGTGGAGGACGACCGGCTGTTAATCGAGAAGATCAAGAACTATTACGAGGCAGCGGAAACGTCCAGTGACCAGCATCTCATCCAGCGCCGGGAGAGCATCTCCTTTATCCCCACTGGGGTGGTGAGGGATTCTGTTCTGCGCTTCAACTACAAGGTGGCCCACGAGCGGATAGAGGAACTCCACGACGACAAAGCGGGCGCCAGGGACAGCCCCCTTCAGCCCGGTGACTCCGGACCCAACCAGGGTATGGAACAGCCGCAAGGAAGTGGGGAGACTTGCTTGCCCTTGGCCTCACGGCAGGAGGGAGGCCAGGACCCCCACCCGGGCCCAGCGCCCGTCAACGGCCACGGCAACTCTGCTGACGGCGAGTCGGAGCCCGAGTTCAGGTCCTGCGCGGAGATCATCATGGTGTGGCGGGAGATGGAAAGGGCCGCTCGCTTCTGGGGCCACTGCCCGCAGGGGAGCAGGGCTGCCAGGGCCTCCCCCCGGCCATCGGAGGCTAGCCCCGGTGAGCCGCTCCTCATCCTCGAGGACTCAGACCTGGAATCGAGGGCGGATACCCACAGCGACCCGCCAAGCAGCCCCGGGGAAGAGCAGCAGCCGAGGAGCACCGAGGACCCTGGCCCCTGCTGCTTTGGTGAAGGCGCTGACCGATGCCTCCTCCAGAACTCCGAGAAGATCATGACCAAAGTTCAACTGCTGGCAAAGATGTACAGCCAGCGGATCAGCCGGAAGAAGGCCCTGCTGCAGCGGCGTGTCTGGGAGCTAGATCCTGAGGCCAGACCGGGGCACAAGCTGCGCAGGAGGAAGCCAGCACCGGACCTGTCCCGGGCCCAGGAGTGCCAGCAGGAGCACAAGTACGGTGGGTAAAGATCCTCCCTGTGCAACACCGCTCTGGGGAAACCCGTACAAACACGAGATGCTGTAGGTGCTGATGAAGGGTCTCGGCTCGAACCATCGACTGTTTATTCATCTCCGTCGATGCTACCTGACCTGCTGAATTCCTCCAGCATAACACACACATACACGCTGGAGGAACTCAGCAGGTCAGGCAGTGTCTATGGAGAGGAATGAACAGTCAACGTTTCAGGCCGAGACCCTTCATCGGAATTGGAAAGAAAAGGCGGGAGGAAGTCAGAATGAGACTTTACTACTGCTGTGGTATTCCTACGACCAGGTCAAAGTAAATTTATGTTCAAGGTACATATCTGTCACATGCACGACCCTTTGCAGACGTTCACAAAAAAAAACAGACAAAATAATAATATTAGAAAAATAAGCAATAAATAACAAGAGTTCTTGAAAGTGAGCCCATTGGTTGTGGAACATTTCAGTGATGGGGTGAGTGAAATTGAGTGAAGTTATCCACACTGGTTCAGGAGCCTGGTGGTTGTGGGGTAATAACTGTTCCTGAACCTGGTGGTGTGCGACCTGAGGCTGATTGTGGTGAGTGAAGTTATCCACACTGGTTCCGGAGCCTGATGGTTGTGAGGTAATAACTGTTCCTGAACCTGGTTGTGTGGAACCTGAGGATCATTGTGGTGAGTGAAGTTATCCACACTGGTTCAGGAGCCTGATGATTGTGGGGTAATAACTGTTCCTGAACCTGGTAGTGTGGGTCCTGAGGCTCCTGCACCACCTTCCTGATGGAAGCAATGAGAAGGGGGCATGACCTGGGTAATGGGGGCCCTTAATGATGGATGGTACCTCTTATGAGGCTTTGCCTTTTGACGATGTCCTGACTTGTGCCCATGATAGAACTGACTGAGTTCACAACTCTGCAGGATTTTCCAGTCCTGTGCAGCCTACCGCCCCCCCATCTCCAACACCCAACGGTGATACAGCCGGTTAGAATGCTCTCCGTGGTACATCTGTAGAAATTTGCGAGTGACTTTGGGTGACAGCATTCTTTCTTTGTAATGAATATGTTGGGCCTAGGATAGATCTTCAGAAAAATTAACATCCAGGAACTTGAAACTGCTCATCCTTTCCACAGCCGGCCCCTCAAGGAGGGCTGGTTTGTGTCCCCTCGATTTCCCCCTTCGTGAAGTCCACAATCAGTTCTTTGGTCTTACTGACGTTGAGTGCAAGATTGCTGTTGCGACACCACTCGCAACATACCAGCTGGTATATCTCGCTCCTGTATGTGGGTGTGGAGTATATGGAGTCATGTAAGGGCATTTGACAGAGATCCCCGTTGCTGGCTCATCTCGAAAGTCACGCCATCTCCACAGTTTTGAGGGCATTTAGCTCCGAGTTGTTGTGATTGTACCAGGTCACAACCTGATTTATGCCCTGGTGGTACTTGGACTGTGTGCCATACACCGGTGTGGTTATTTTAATTCGTTGAATAGTTTGCGCACTTTGTATAGTCTGTGCTAAGTTAATGCTCAAGTTCAAGTTTATTGTCAATCGACCATATACAGGTATACAGCCAAAGGAAACACATTCCTCCAGGACCAAGGTGCAAACACAGAACACGTATCACACACAGCACAAAGCACATTAAAGTAATCAGCTGGTTAGTGACTTGGCACCCAGGTTCCTATCTGGCCGGCTCCTTGCACGCTTTCCATCCGCGCTGGATTTGGCGTCGAGCTAGCAACTCGGCCTGGTAAAAACAAGCGACAAATGCTAAAGAAACGATGTGCCACAAGCTACAGAATGGAACAGCAACATAGAATAATACTAAGACAGTCATTCTGATGCGCCAAGATGAGGCCGCCCTCGGTGGAGGAGCAACACCTTGTATTCCGTCTGGGCCACCTCCAGTCTGATGGAAAAAAATCCACTCCCCTCCCTCTCCTTTTATTCCCATTCTGGCCTCAGCTGCCTATCACCTCCTCCTTTCCTTTCCTTTCTCCTTTTGTCCACTCTCCTCTCCTATCAGATTCTTTCTTCTCCAGCCCTTGACCTTTCCCACTCACTTGGCTTCACCCATCACCTTCTAGCTAACCGCCCTCCACCTCACCCCACCTTTCTATTCAGGCATCTTTCCCCTTCCATCTCAGTCCCAAAGAAGGGTCTCGGCCTGAAACGTCCACTCCCTATTCGTTTCCGTAGATGCTGCCTGACCTGCTGAGTTCTTCCAGCATTTCGTGTGTGCATTGCTCTGGATTTCCAGACTTCCTGGTGTTTAAGATTGCCCTGTGTTTGCCCTCCTCTTGTAATGCGGTGTCGCTGAACGTTAAATTTAATGGCGCTTCATGTTGGTGTGTTGTGACTGTATACTTGAACCTAACGCAGGTACTCTCTTTCTCTCCCTCCCTGTCTCGCAGATTCCATTCGGAGTTTGGAGCCACCCGCTGCATTCGGACACCTGATCATTCGGGAACCCGTCCCTGTCCTGTTCGCCCAGGAGAACAGCGTCCGACCTGCTGCCCTCAGGGTCTGTCCTTCGGTGTCCAGCCCGTGGAAGCACCCCTCCGACTCGCCAGCCGATCCAGCGTCTGGACGCACCTCCCCACAGAGCCCCGTGCCCTCGGGCTCCCCGCAGCCGATCGAGGGTGCGCACAGTCCGGGCATTTGCACGGAACGTTTGCCGGAGTTTCCCGCTACCCACCCAAACCTATCAGATGCCATGGCTCCCCAGCACCCAGACGCCCGAAGCGAAGCCCCCGCAGCCGCTGTTGCTTCAACTCAACCCAGGGCGCCGTTGCCCATGTCGCCTCCAGCCCCCAGACTTGCCTCTCCCTGTGCAGGCGAGGGGAGGCTCGGGGGGCCTGGTCCCACAGAGGGACCAGCGCCCAGGCCCTGCGCCGCCTCCGAATTGTGCTGCCCCCTGCCCAGTTGGGTGAGTCTCCGGGGCCGTTCTCCCTCGCCCTCCGCTGTCAAACAGCTGGAGCAGTGGATGTGGCAGCCCAGATTCACCCACACCACTCAGCCTTGCCCGTCGGCGGGCATGCAGGCCCGGACCCCCTCTCCATCCCGGCCTTGGGAGAGCCGCGACCCGGAGGGCGATCCCCGAATACGCCCGAGCCCTGGCGCGGAACCACCGCCCTGCGTCTCCCTCCGGCTTCGGTCCCCTTCCCCGTTCCGGAGCCCGAACCGGGCAGAGCCCCCCCAACCCTCCGCCTGCCAGCGGCCCGTTTCCCTCCAGTTGTGCCCCAGCCCGCTGGGCAAGAGCGAGCCAGCGCCCGTGGGCTTTAGACCCCACTCCCGAAGGGGCAGAGCCCGGCCTGAGAGCGGGGCAGCACGGCCCTCTCTCACGGGCTCCAGCTCAGGGGCCCGGTTGTGCCGTCCCTCAGAATCGGGTGTGGGGGGCAACCCCTCGCCCGGCGGGAGTCCGGTGCGGTGCCCGCAGGTCAGTCCGTTCCACCCGAACTCCGACCCAGATGGGACCCGGATTGCCCCGGGCCCCGGCAATCACAGCCCCGGGCTGCGGCCTCCAGGTACGCCTGCCGGGCTCCGCTCCTCCGCCTCGGCACCCGCCTCTCCGTGCCCAAGCGCCACGTCACCGCGCAGTGGCAGACGGGCCACTGAGACGGCGGATTCTGAGGCGGTGGCCCCTCTGCCCCTGCCTGGCCTGTGCTTGGCCCCCTCTGCCCCCGCTTCTCCGTCCAGCCCCCCTCCCGAGGAGCTGGAGCCCGCCGGTCGGTCTGGCAGCGGGACCCCGGAGCCCGGTGAGGCAGAGAAGGCGCGGCGCCTCGCGAGCGGCGGTCGCACCAGCTACTCAACCACGCTCAGCCTGCAGATCGGCGGTGGCGGCAGACCGGCCACCATCAGCCGAGCGCAGGTCAGCCTGACCCAAACGTTCCTCCCCGCCGCTGCGGCCCGCAGCCCACGGAGGATCACCGGGGCCAGCGGCAGCAACCCACCCTCAACGTGAGTCCAGCCTCAGGCTGCGCTCAGCGCACCGGGCATCCCCTTCCCCAGTCAGAGCAGCCCGCGGGTTAGACGTTGCCCCTCTCCGCCATCCCACTCTTCCTGATGAGGCCGCAGAACAGGACCAGAAGGCGGTGGCCGCGCGGGCAGCGGGCTGAGCGACTGCGCCCTGCGCCCCCTTGAGGCGTTGCTAGCGAGCAGGGTGTCCAGGCGGAGGGGGGAGTAGGTGGGAGTCTGTACCCTGGACCCAATCTCAGCCCGGTAACCCCGCTGTCCAGGGCTTGGGGCAGGGGGCCGAAATCTGAGGGTCACTGCACTGGCCAGGCAAACTGGAGTCACTCCTCACTTTCCCCTTCCCCTCTGTTCCTCCTTACCATCTTTCTCTGCCCCTCCTCCTTGCCCCCACCTTCCCTTCTCCTCCTTGCTCTTCTCGCCTCTCTCCCCTCCCCCTCTCCCCACCCCACCTCTTCCTCTTTCTGCTCCTCTTCCCCCTCTACTTCCCTCCCACTCCACTCCCGTTCCCTTCCTCGCCCCCTCCAGTGAACTGTATCTAACTGTTTGACCCTGCCCCCCCATTGCCCCGAGTGGACTCCAGCACCCGTGGGGGAGTGCCTGCCCAAAGCGTGGTCATCTGTCCAGCTCCCAGCGGTGGGGAGAGGGGGGCCAATGGAAGTACTTTCTGCTGACGGTGTGACCCCGTTACCGGACGCCGGTGGGCTTCTGACCAGCACCTGCCCTTTCGTTGCCCCAAGGACCTGCAGAACGAAGTGTGTGGGGTTGCACCGGACCCCGGGGGAAGCGTTTCTGTTTATCACCTGCACAGCACACCGCGAAGGCCAACGAGAAGCTTCACACTGCACCGGGGAGAGTTATTTTTTACCATAGCTACGAGAGTCCTGGTTTCTATATTTTTGTGAAATGCTTCACGCCGCCTGTGGTATCAATTATTATTTGTCGTGGACATTCAAAGAGACGGGATCAGACCTTTGTAAATATCACAGTTGGATAACATCTAACTACATCGCCGCCCTGACGTGGATTGTGATAATCTCTCCTTTCCAATTTTTATGAAACTTTTTTGAAAATAAAGAAAGCCCTATTCTAATCACACTGACAAACTTCCCTGCACTGAGCTAAAAGTCCATAACTCTATTTCAGTCAGGAATTTTCAACCTTTTGCACTCAAATTGCTTTGCAACTGAATGAGATCCTTTTACAGAACAGTCTCTGCCCCAAGGGTTCCCAACTGTTTTAATGTCACGGTCCCCAGGCTGGGAACCCTTGCTCTGCCCTAAGTTTTGCACAGAACACTCCCACAAACAGCAAGATACCGAGACAGTCTGCTTTAATGATGCTCGTTGAGCGGGGCGCCACAGTTTCTAGAAATGTTTTGACAGAATTGTTTGTGCACAACCGTGTTTTCTGCAAACATGCATTTTGTCCTTGGTCCTGTCTATGAGCCGATGGGGGCAAAATTCCAGACAACACAAGTAGTTCGCCACACAGCCAATCAACAATGAGATTTCCTCCCTGCATCACAGCTCCGTTCCTAAAATGACAACCAATCAGCTGATTGATTAGTTTATGAACGCCAAGTGTTCGGAGTACCCACCACAATCATCGGCGCACTGATGACATCTCCTCGAGTGGTGATGAGACGTTTGCAAGTTAATCCCCAAGATCAGAAAGCTCAAAAACTCAACCCAACCATCAGCCACCTGAGCTAGATATCTTCCGAATTATTTTGCAAAATGCTGGAAATAGAGTGAAGAGTAGGATCTGGGGCGAGGGGGGTGGTGAGGTGGATGTGGTAAAAGGCCAGACAACACATCAGCAGATAGGATCTCCACATAGGCTGACTGGTGCTTTGTTAATTTTACTCGATTTGAGTGGCTACAGGCCTTTCCATGGGGAGAACTCTCTGCTCTTCCACGTTGTTCCAGCGGGACCCTCTCCGTGCACCCCCATTGATCCACCTGGCATAGGGGAGAAGGCAGGATGGAGTTGCTGGAGATAATAGATAAGTAATGATTTAATCTAGAGATACAGCATGGTAACGGTCCCCTTCAGCCTAATGATCCTGCACCGCCCAGTTACACCCCTGTGACCAAGTAATCACTTCTCCAGAATGTATTATGAATGTGAAGAAGCTGGAGGAGACCTCACGCAATCACAGGGAGAAGGTACTCGCTCCCTGCAGGCAGCGATGGGAATTGAACCTACGATTGGGCAGGAGGTCCCACACCACCAGGTTTGGGAACAGTTATTACCCCTCGACCATCAGGCTCCTGAACCAGTGTGGATAACTTCACTCACCACAATGAGCCTCAGGCCCCACACCACCAGGTTCAGGAACAGTTATTACCCCACAACCATTAGGCTCCTGAACCAGTGTGGATAACTTCACTCACCACAATGAGCCTCAGGTCCCACACCACCAGGTTCAGGAACAGTTATTACCCCACAACTATCAGGCCTGTACTTGGTAGAGTTTAGAAGAAAGAGGGTGCTGGGTGGGGGAAATTAATTGAAACCAATTGAATATTGAAAGGCTGACATTGAGTAGATATGGAGAGGATGTTTCCTTTGGTTGGGGGTCTAGAACCAGAGGTTACAGCCTCAGAATAGAGGGGCGTCCATTTAGAACAGAGATGAGGAGGAATTTCTTCAGCCAGAGGGTGGTGAATCTGTGGAATTCATCACCACAGGTGGCCATGGAAGCCAAGTCAATGGGTATGTTTAAAGCAGAGTTTGATGGGTTCCTGATTAGGGCATCAAAATGAGGGAGAAGACACGAGAATGCAGTTAGGAGGGAAATAGATCAGCTATGATGGAATGGAGGAGCAGACTCAATGGGCCAAATGGTCTAATTCTGCTCCTATGTCTTATGGTCTTATGGTTTTAGAAGCTCGATTCATAAACACAGGAGATTCTACAGATGCTGGAAATCTGGAGCAACATACACAAAATGCTGGACTAACTTCTGTGCTCAGTTCTGGTCACCTCATTATAGGAAAGAGGTAGAGGCTTTCGAGAGGATGCTGCCTGGATTAGAGAGGATGAATCACGAGGAAAGGTTGAGTGAGCTCAGGCCTTTCCTTTTGGATCAGAGGAGGGTGGGAGGTGACTTGATAAGGGTGTACAAGCTGATGAGGCGTAGGTCGAGTGGGTCTGTGCCAGGGGCCTTTTTGCAGGATGAAAATAGCTAACTCAATAAGACAAGACGTAGGAGCAAAGTCAGGCCATTCGGCCCATCTAATCTGTTCTGGATTTCATCATGGCTCATTCATTTCCCTGCCTTTTCCCCTTAACTTTTCACTCTCTGACCAATCAAGAATCTATCAACCTCTTCCTTAAACACACCCAATGACCTGGCCTCCAAAGCTGCCTGTGGCTTGCCACCTCTGGCTGAAGAAATTCTTCCTCCTCTCTGTTCAAACTGATATTCCCTCTATTTCGAGACGGCGTCCTCTGGTCCTAGACTCCCCCACCAAAGGAAACATCCTCTCCAATCCACTATCGAGGCCTTTCAATCTTCAGTGAGATCTCCCCAAATTCATGAAATTCCAGCGAATCCAAGCCCAGAGCAGCTCACATGATAACCCTTTCATTCCAGGAATCATTCTCATGAACCTAAGGGAGCGTGGTTTTAAGGTAACTGGAGGAAAGTTTGGGATGTCAGAGGTAGGGTTTTCTACAGAGTGCTGAGTGTGTGGGACATGCTGGTGGCAGAGGCAGACTCGTAGAAACATTTAAGAGACTCTTCGATAGGCACATGAATGATGGGAAAATGGAGGGTTGTGTAGGAGAGAAGCCTTAAATCAATCTTAAGAGTAGGTTAAAAGGTTGGCGCCACATCGTGGACTGGAGGGCTTGTACGGTGCTGATCTAATCTAAGTTTTCACTCAGCAGATCAGGTAGCATCTGTGGAGGAGATGAGGGTCACATCAACTGTTTAGTCCCCTCCATGGACACTGCCTGACCTGCTGAGCTCCTCCAGCGTTCTGAGATGTGATTCGTGTTGCTTTAAATTCTCTTCCTCCGAAACCTGGTGCCTGGCTCTTGTCTTCATTCCAACTCCCAGTCTCCCACTGCCTGCTGTTTTGTAAGTGATGCTGTGCTGATGACTGCGTGGGCGAATGTTATCACAGAAGCGCAATGCCAGCTGGCATGGACCTGGGATGGTTTAGCCGTGGGTGGCAAAGTGGTCCAGTGGGCTGCCTCGCGGTGGCAGAGGCCCAAAGTTCAAAGTGCATTTATTATCAAAATATGTGAAGATTTTGCAGCCTTGAGATTTGCCTCCTTACAGGAAGCCAGAAAACAAGAAACCCAGAAGAATGCAATTAAATAAAAGACCCAACAATGTGCAGAGAGAGAGAGGAAAGAAAACACTAATCGTGCAAACAACATTCAGAACAAGCAGCACGCACAAAATGCTGGGGGAACTCAGCAGGCCAGGCAGCATCTACGGAAAAGAGTACAGTCGACGTTTCAGGCTAAAACCCTTCGGCAGGACCCTCCAGCATTTAATGTGAGAAACATAGAAAACCTACAGCACGATACAACCCCTTTGGCCCACAAAGCTGTGCCGAACATGTCCCTACCTTAGAAATTACTAGGGTTACCCATAGCCCTCTATTTTTCTAAGCTCCATGTACCTGTCCAGAAATCTCTTAAAAGACCCTCTCGTATCTGCCTCCACCACTGTCTCTGGCAGCCCATTCCACGTACTCGCCACTCGCTGAGTAAAAAACTTACCCCTGTCATCTCTGTACCTACTCCCCAGCACCTTAAACCTGTGTCCTCTCGTGGCAACCATTTCAGCCCTGGGAAAAAGCCTCTGACTATCCACACGATCAATGCCCCTCATCTTCTTATACACCTCTATCAGGTCACCTCTCATCCTCCATCACTCCAAGGAGAAAATGCTGTGTTCAATCAACCTATTCTCATAAGGCATGCTCCCCAATCCAGGCAACATCCTTGTAAATCTTCTCTGCACCCTTTCTATGGCTTCCACATCCTTCCTGTAGTGAGGTGACCAGAACTGAGCACAGTACTCCAAGTGGGGTCTGACCAGGGTCCTATATAGCTGCAACATTACCTCTCGGCTCCTAGATTCAATTCCACGATTGATGAAGGCCAATATACCATATGCCTTCTTAACCACAGAGACAACCATCCGAGTGCTGAGTTTTGCTCGAATTTCCAGCATCTGCAAATTTTCTCATGTTCATTCAGAAGGAAAGTGAGTCTATGGACATGAAGCCTGGTGCAGCCAGAGCAGGCCCTCAGCCTCAGCCCCAGTCCCTCACACAGTGGGGCAAATCATCGGGGAGCCCTCAGGCACGAAGCCCAGAGCAGCTGGAGCAGGCCCACAGCCTCAGTGGGACAAATCATCGGGGAGCCCTCAGGCACGAAGCCCAGAGCAGCTGGAGCAGGCCCACAGCCTCAGCCTCAGTCCCTCACACAGTGGGACAAATCATCGGGGAGCTCACAGACACAAAGCCCAGAGCAGCTGGAGCAGGCCCACAGCCTCAGCCTCAGTCCCTCACACAGTGGGACAACTCATCGGGGAGCTCACAGACACGAAGCCCAGAGCAGCTGGAGCAGGCCCACAGCCTCAGCCTCAGTCCCTCACACAGTGGGGCAAATCATCGGGGAGCTCGCAGACACGAAGCCCAGAGCAGCTGGAGCAGGCCCACAGCCTCAGCCTCAGTCCCTCACACAGTGGGACAAATCATCGGGGAGCTCGCAGACACAAAGCCCAGAGCAGCTGGAGCAGGCCCACAGCCTCAGCCTCAGTCCCTCACACAGTGAGGCAAATCATCGGGGAGCCCTCAGGCACGAAGCCCAGAGCAGCTGGAGCAGGCCACAGCCTCAGCCTCAGTCCCTCACACAGTGGGACAAATCATCGGGGAGCTCGCAGACACGAAGCCCAGAGCAGCTGGAGCAGGCCACAGCCTCAGCCTCAGTCCCTCACACAGTGGGGCAAATCATCGGGGAGCTCGCAGACACGAAGCCCAGAGCAGCTGGAGCAGGCCACAGCCTCAGCCTCAGTCCCTCACACAGTGAGGCAAATCATCGGGGAGCCCTCAGGCACGAAGCCCAGAGCAGCTGGAGCAGGCCACAGCCTCAGCCTCAGTCCCTCACAAAGTGGGACAAATCATCGGGGAGCTCGCAGACACGAAGCCCGGAACAGCTGGAGCAGGCCCACAGCCTCAGTGGGACAAATCATCGGGGAGCCCTCAGGCACGAAGCCCAGAGCAGCTGGAGCAGGCCCACAGCCTCAGCCTCAGTCCCTCACACAGTGGGACAACTCATCGGGGAGCTCACAGACACGAAGCCCAGAGCAGCTGGAGCAGGCCCACAGCCTCAGCCTCAGTCCCTCACACAGTGGGGCAAATCATCGGGGAGCTCGCAGACACGAAGCCCAGAGCAGCTGGAGCAGGCCCACAGCCTCAGCCTCAGTCCCTCACACAGTGGGACAAATCATCGGGGAGCTCGCAGACACAAAGCCCAGAGCAGCTGGAGCAGGCCCACAGCCTCAGCCTCAGTCCCTCACACAGTGAGGCAAATCATCAGCGAGCTCGCAGACACGAAGCCCAGAGCAGCTGGAGCAGGCCCACAGCCTCAGCCTCAGTCCCTCACACAGTGAGGCAAATCATCGGGGAGCCCTCAGGCACGAAGCCCAGTGCAGCTGGAGCAGGCCACAGCCTCAGCCTCAGTCCCTCACACAGTGGGACAAATCATCGGGGAACCCTTAGGCACGAAGCCCAGAGCAGCTGGAGCAGGCCCACAGCCTCAGCCTCAGTCCCTCACACAGTGGGACAAATCATCGGGGAGCTCGCAGACACGAAGCCCAGAGCAGCTGGAGCAGGCCCACAGCCTCAGCCTCAGTCCCTCACACAGTGGGACAACTCATCGGGGAGCTCACAGACACGAAGCCCAGAGCAGCTGGAGCAGGCCCACAGCCTCAGCCTCAGTCCCTCACACAGTGGGGCAAATCATCGGGGAGCTCGCAGACACGAAGCCCAGAGCAGCTGGAGCAGGCCCACAGCCTCAGCCTCAGTCCCTCACACAGTGGGACAAATCATCGGGGAGCTCGCAGACACAAAGCCCAGAGCAGCTGGAGCAGGCCCACAGCCTCAGCCTCAGTCCCTCACACAGTGAGGCAAATCATCAGCGAGCTCGCAGACACAAAGCCCAGAGCAGCTGGAGCAGGCCCACAGCCTCAGCGCCAGAGAGTGAGGTAAATGTGGCGATGCAGTGAGCGGAATTGGCCTGACCCTCACCTCTCATCTCAACACCCTGCCTTTTCAGTCCCTCTCCAAATGGATTGGGTTGTCCAACACCAGGTTTCCTCCTTCCTGCACTAGGACCCAGCGCCAGCCGCAGCAATACAACCTCGGCCCGGACCTCGTCACCATGTTTCGACACGTACCCAGCCTTTCCAAGTCGGCCTGGTGATCGACCCAACCCCCTCTTGTTTTAGATGGACAGGTTCCTCCACCTGTCCACTCCTCAGTCCCAGCACACACAAGGATTAACTTTATTCACCATATACATGTACCTGTATTAGGAATTTGCTGAGGTGTCTTGGTCAGGGCGTGACATGCAATGAAAAGAAACGTTATTCAACAAGTATAGAGAACAACCATATAAAAATTAAAATCAGAGGTTAAAGTATGGCTGTATAATAAAACCCAGACATACATCAATACCAGCATTTATTTTCAATGTAAACAGCATGATAAAATGTGGTTCCTTTCTCCCTCTCTCCCTCCTCTCAACCTCCCTCTCCCTCCCTCCCCTCTCACTCTCTCTCCCTTCCCCTTCCCTCTCCCCTTCCCTCTCCCCTTCTCTCTCCCCTTCTCTTCCCCTTTCTCTCCCACTCCCTCTCCCTCTCTCCTTGCCCATTTGCCCACTCCCCCTTTCCCTTGTCCCTCCCTCCCCTTTCCTCTCCCCTCTCCCTCTCCCTCTCACTTCCCCTTCCCTCTCCCACTGTTCCCACTTCCTCTCTCTCCCCGCTCACACACTCCCTTTCCTCTCCCCTTCTCCCCCCACCACTGTCCCTCTCTCCCATCTCCGTCCAACCCATTCCCCTGTCCCTTCCCCTTCCACTCACCTCCTGCTCTCTCACTCCCTCCTTCTCCCTTCCACCTTCCCCTTTCCTTTCTCAACCCCCTTCCAATTCCCATTCCCTCTCCCTCGCCCATCTCCCTCTCACCTGCTACACCTCTCTCTCTCCTTCTCCTCTCTCACTCTCCCCATCTACACTCCTCCTCCCTCCCCCTCCCTGAGCGTCACACCTTCCTCCGCCAGCTGGAAACGGGCTGGTTCTCCTTCAGGGTGCACACCGTCAACGTGCACAGCAAGCGTCTGCAAACAACAACAAGCCTGCATGGCTTTGAGAGAGACCTACCTTCCCCTCCAATCTCCCTCACGAGATATCAGTAAGATTGAAAGAATACAGAGAAAATTTACAAAGATGTTGCCTGGATTGGAAGACCTGAGCTATCAAGAAAGATTGAAGAAGTTAGGACTTCATTCCTTGGAAGGCAGAAGATCGACGGGAGATTTGATAGAGGCATACAAAATTATAGAGAGGATAAATGCACATAGGCTTTCTCCACGGAGAATGGTCAGAATTACAGCTGGAGCTCCTGGGTCGGGGTGAGAGGTGAAAATAAGAGGAACACGAGGAGAAATTTCCTGCTTCAGAAACGAGTGCCAGTGAGAGTGGTGGATGCAAGCTCTATTTCAGCATTTAACAGAAGTTTGGATGGGTATGTGGACGGGAGGGGGTATGGAGGGCTGTGGTCCCCGGTCCAGGTCAGTGGGCGTATGCAGAATAGAAGTTCAGTTAGATGGGCCAGAGGACCTTCTCCTGTGCTGTAGTGCTCTACGATTTCAACACCAGAAGTTTTTCCCACAGCCATGCGAGGGCACAAAGCAGCTTTGAATGAACATCTCAGCCAAGAGATGGCAATGCAACCCTCCCTCCTGTCTCAGCAAGGATTCACGGCTATGGAGCCCTCGCTGTCAAATAGAGTCAGGTTCAGGAACAGTTATCACCTCACAACCATCAGAGCCCGAACCGGTGTGGGTAACTTCACTCCCCACAATGAGCCTCAGGTCCCACACCACCAGATTCAGGAACAGTTATCACCCCACAATCATCAGGCTCCTGAACCAGTGTGGATAACTTCACTCACCACAATGAGCCTCATGTCCCACACCACCAGGTTCAGGAACAGTTATTACCCCACAACCATCAGGCTCCTGAACCAGTGTGGATAACTTCACTCACCACAACGAGCCTCAGATCCCACACCACCAGGTTCAGGAACAGTTATCACCCCTCAACCATCAGTCTCCTGAACCAGTGTGGATAACTTCACTCACCACAATGAGCCTCAGGTCCCACACCACCAGGTTTAGGAACAGTTATTACCCCACAACCATCAGGCTCCCGAACCGGTGTGGATAACTTCATTCACCACAATGAGCCTCAGGTCCCACACCACCACGTTCAGGAACAGTTATTACCCCAGAACCATCAGGCTCCTGAACCGGTGTGGATAACTTCATTCACCACAATGAGCCTCAGGTCCCACACCACCACGTTCAGGAACAGTTATTATCCCACAACCATCAGGCTCTTGAACCGATCTGGATAACTTCACTCACCACAATGAGCCTCATGTCCCACACCACCAGGTTCAGGAACAGTTATTACCCCACAACCATCAGGCTCCTGAACCAGTGTGGATAACTTCACTCACCACAACGAGCCTCAGATCCCACACCACCAGGTTCAGGAACAGTTATTACCCCACAACCATCAGGCTCCTGAACCAGTGTGGATAACTTCACTCACCACAACGAGCCTCAGATCCCACACCACCAGGTTCAGGAACAGTTATCACCCCTCAACCATCAGTCTCCTGAACCAGTGTGGATAACTTCACTCACCACAATGAGCCTCAGGTCCCACACCACCAGGTTTAGGAACAGTTATTACCCCACAACCATCAGGCTCCCGAACCGGTGTGGATAACTTCATTCACCACAATGAGCCTCAGGTCCCACACCACCACGTTCAGGAACAGTTATTACCCCAGAACCATCAGGCTCCTGAACCGGTGTGGATAACTTCATTCACCACAATGAGCCTCACGTCTCACAGCACCAGGTTCAGGAACAGTTATTACCCCACAACCATCAGGCTCCTGAACCAGTGTGGATAACTTCACTCACCACAATGAGCCTCACGTCTCACACCACCAGGTTCAGGAACAGTTATTACCCCACAACCATCAGGCTCCTGAACCAATGTGGATAACTTCACTCACCACAATGAGCCTCATGTCCCACACCACCAGGTTCAGGAACAGTTATTACCCCACAACCATCAGGCTCCTGAACCAGTGTGGATAACTTCACTCACCACAACGAGCCTCAGATCCCACACCACCAGGTTCAGGAACAGTTATCACCCCTCAACCATCAGTCTCCTGAACCAGTGTGGATAACTTCACTCACCACAATGAGCCTCAGGTCCCACACCACCAGGTTTAGGAACAGTTATTACCCCACAACCATCAGGCTCCCGAACCGGTGTGGATAACTTCATTCACCACAATGAGCCTCAGGTCCCACACCACCACGTTCAGGAACAGTTATTACCCCAGAACCATCAGGCTCCTGAACCGGTGTGGATAACTTCATTCACCACAATGAGCCTCAGGTCCCACACCACCACGTTCAGGAACAGTTATTATCCCACAACCATCAGGCTCTTGAACCGATCTGGATAACTTCACTCACCACAATGAGCCTCAGGTCCCACACCAACAGATTGAGGAACAATTATCACCCCTCAACCGTCAGGCTCCTGAAACAGTGTGGATAACTTCACTCACCACAATGAGCCTCAGGTCCCACACCAACAGATTGAGGAACAATTATCACCCCTCAACCGTCAGGCTCCTGAACCAGTCTGGATAACTTCACTCACCACAATGATCCTCAGGTCACACACCACCAGTTTCAGGAACGGTTATTACCCCACACCATCAGGCTCCTGAACCGATGTGGATAACTTCACTCACCACAATGAGCCTCAGGTCCCACACCACCAGGTTCAGGAACGGTTATTACCCCACAACCATCAGGCTCCCGAACCGGTGTGGGTAACTTCACTCACCACAATGAGCCTCAGGTCCCACACCACCAGATTCAGGAACAGTTATCACCCCTCAACCGTCAGGCGCCTGAACCCGTGTGGATAACTTCACTCACCACAATGAGCCTCAGGTCCCACACCACCAGGTTCAGGAACAGTTCTTACCCCTCAACCATCAGGCTCCCGAACCAGTGTGGATAATTTCACTCACCACAATGAGCCTCACGTCTCACAGCACCAGGTTCAGGAACAGTTATTACCCCACAACCATCAGGCTCCTGAACCAGTGTGGATAATTTCACTCACCACAATGAGCCTCAGGTCCCACACCACCAGGTTCAGGAACAGTTATTACCCGACAAACATCAGGCTCCTCATCTCAACTCTGAACTGATTCCACAATGTCAAGGACTCACTTTTAAGGACTGGTCACAACCCCAATCTGAATATTTCAGTTTTTCATTTGCACAATTTATCTTTTGCATATTGGATGTTTGTCAGTCTTTGTGTATTATTGTTTTACATAAATCCTGTTGTATTTATTTATTGTCCTGGCAATCGCTGCAAGTGAAGGAATCTCAAGAGAGTACATGGTGATGTATCGGTGTTTGGTAATACATTTCATGATGGGACAGTACATGGTGTCATTTTTGTTGACTTTGACATCCTTCTAATTTAGTAATTAATTTGTTTGTTTCTTTTTTGTGATACAGCTTGGAACAGGCTCTTCTGCCTGTGCTGCCCAGCATTCCTTTTGATTTTACCCTGGCCTATTCACAGGACAATTTACAATGACCAAGTAATGTACCAACCGGCCAGTCTGTGGACTGTGGGAGGAAACCGGATCACCCGGAAGAAACGCACGTAGTCACGTTGGGAACTCCTCAGACAGTGGCAGGGTTTGAACCCAGGTCACCGGTACTGTCAAGTGCTCTGCTACTGTGCCACCTGAGATTGTCCATTCACAAATTGGATGGCAGGGGGAATGAGCTGTTACCAAATCACTGTGTGCCTTCACGCCCCTGTACCTCCTGCTAGCAATGGGTCGCCTCCTTGGTGGTGACAGTCCTTAATGGCAAATGCTGCACTTTTTGAGGCATCACCGTTTGAAGATGTCCTTGATGCTTGGGATGCTTGTGCCGTTGACTCCTTACAGGCAGTGGTGGGAATTGAACCTGGGTCACTGGCACTGTGAAGCTACAGCAACGTGCCTTTGATTGGAAGTCTCTGATTGCTGAGTAGATGCACTGACTCCTGTCCAGGACTTTGGAGAAGATCTGCTCTGTTTACTCACCTCGTTGGCTCTGCTAGTAACTCCTCGACCTTTCATACAGAAACAGATGGGCCCACAACCCAGGCTTTGTAGGTGAACTTGAAAGCACAATTACAGTTGTTTCATCTTGTGGGGTATTTGCATAATGAGCATGCAGCTGTGAATTTCAATTAACATCTCATCAGTACATGCCTAATACATTGAATCTGAACAGGGTGTTTATTGTTCTTTTCTGACCCCCAGGCTCAACCATTCGAAATTAATTCAGCATGATAGGATCCGCACACAAATGCTGGAGGAACGCAATGAGACAGGCACCGTCCCTGGACGGGAATGAACAGTCAATGTCTTGGGCAGAGATGCTTCATCAGGACCCAGCCCAAAACCCTGACTCCTTATTCCCCTGCTGGCCTGGTGGTCTGCTGAAGTTCTTCCAGCACAATGTGTGTGTGTTGTTGTGGATTTCCAGCACCTGAAGTCTCTTGTGAATCCGAATCAGAATCCTTTATTATCGCCAAGTCTGAGGACACATACAGGGAATTTGATGCCGGTTTCCCTGAGCTCTCTCTGTACAGAATTAAAAGCAAATGAAACAATAGTGCAAATAATCATAAACTATATACAATGAGGTCCACCTCACTGAATGTACAGGTGGACTTGATCTATAATAGACTAAAATTCAAGTCTTGATAACACTGATGGCATACGGAAAGAAACTGTTCTTGTACCTATTTGTCCTGGCCCACAGTGATCTAAAGCGCCTACCAGAAGGAAGGAGTTGGAACAGGTGATGTCCAGGGTATGATGGGTCTACAATAACGCTGCTTGCTCGCTTCCTGACTCTAGATGCATATAAGTCCTGGATCGAGGGCAGCTTCACACCAATAATCCTTTCCGCAGCCCTGACAACTCTTTGGAGTCTATTCTTGTCTTGTTTGCTAGCTGATCCAAGCCAGACAGTGATGGATGAGCAGAGAACAGACTGGATTATTCCTGAATAGAATTGAATCAGCAGCTCCTGAGGCAGGTTGTACTTCCTGAGTTGACGTAGGAAATACAACCTCTGCTGAGCCTTTTTGATAAGAGTGTCCGCGTTGGGTGTCCACTTCAGGTCCTGGGGGATTGTGACACCCAGAAATCTGAAGGTCTCCACAGCAGACACAATACTGTTGAGTATAGTGAGTGGGGGGAGTATTGGGGGGCTCCTCCTGAAGTCCACTGTCATCTCCACAGTCTTGAGCGTATTTAGCTCCAGATTGTTCTGACCACACCGGAGGGCCAGCCGTTCCACCTCCCGTCTGTATGCAGACTCATCACCGTCTCGGACAGGGCCAATGACAGTTGTGTCGTCTGCGAACTTCAGGAGTTTAATGGATGGATCCTGTGAGGTGCAGTCACTAGTGTAAAGGGAGAAGAGCAGTGGGGAGAGCACACATCCCTGGGGGGCACCGGTACTGATTGTCCGGGTGCTAGAGATGATGCTCCCCAGCCTCACTTGTGCTTACTCATTTCCATGGATGCTGCCTGACCTGCTGAGTTCCTCCAGCGTTTTGTCTGTCCACACCACAGTGATAGCCTGTGGAATCATGTGTGTGTGTGTGTGTGTGTGGACAGTGTAGCAGGTCAGGTAGCATCTGTTGAGAGAGACAGAGTCACAGAATTAACCTGTCAGGTCAGGGACATTTTATCACAAGGATCAATTGGTCAGTTGCAGTGTGTTCCTCACTCATCCCCTCACACGGGCTCCCTCCCTTTTTGCAGGAGCAAACCGAAAGCCCACGCGGAGCAGTTGTTTAAATTAACGTGCAATTTATTAAAAAATGGCGTGCACCAGGAGACCAGTCAAAGCTGATTTCCCTGAGGTGGAGAGATTGCGCAGATGCTGGAAACCCAGAGCAACACACAAACACTGGAGGAACTCGGCAGGTCGGGCATGGAAATAAACAGCCAACGATTCATGCCCAGGCCCCTCTTTAGGACTGAGAAGGAAGGGGGAAGATGCCAGATTAAAAAGGGGGAAGGAGTATAGCTGGAAGGTGAAAGGTGAGGGCAGGTGGGTGGGAGAGGAATGAATCAGATAGGAAAGAAGAGAGGGTAATAGGAGGAAGGGGCACCAGGGGGAGGCGATAGGCCAGTCAGAAGAAGTAAGAGGCCAGAGTGGGGAATAGAAGAAGAGGGGAGGCGGAGGGAATTTATTTTATAACCAGCAGAGAAATCGATACTCATGCTGACAGGTTGGATGGAGGCTGTCCAACTGGACTATAAAGTGTTGCTCCTCCACCCTGAGGATGACCTCATCTTAGCACAAGACAATAGACAGTAGGCACAGGAGTAGGCCATTCGGCCTTTTGAACCAGCACCGCCATTCAATGTGATCATGGCTGATCATCCACAATCAGTACCCCGTTCCTGCCTTCTCCCTTGACTCCACTATCTTTAAGAGCTCTATCTAACTCTTTCTTGAAAGCATCCGGAGAATTGGCCTCCACTGCCTTCTGAGGCAGAGCATTCCACAGATCCACAACTCTCTGGGTGAAAAAGTTTTTCCTGAACTCCGTTCTAAATGGCCTACCCCTTATTCTTAAACTGTGGCCTCTGGTTCTGGACTTCCCCAACATCAGGAACATGTTTCCTGCCTCTAGCGTATCCCCAATCCCTTAATAATCTTATATGTTTCAATCAGATACCCTCTCATCCTTCTAAATTCCAGTGTATACAAGCCCAGTCACTCCAACCTTTCAACATATGACTGTTCCGGCATCTCGGGAATTAACCTTGTGAACCTACGCTGCACTCCCTCAATAGCAAGAATGTCCTTCCTCAAATCTGGAGACCAAAACTGAATACAATACTCCAGGTGTGGTCTCACCAGGGCCCTGTACAACTGCAGAAGGACCTCTTTGCTACTATACTCAACTCCCCTTGTTATGAAGGCCAACATGCCATTAGCTTTCTTCACTGCCTGCTGTACCTGCATGCTTACTTTCAGTGACTGATGTACAAGGACACCTAGATCTTCTTGTACTTCCCCTTTTCCTAACTTGACACCACCCAGATAGTAATCTGCCTTCCTGTTCTTGCCACCAAAGTGGATAACCTCATATTTATCCACATTAAACTGCATCTGCCCACTCACCCAAATCTGTCCAAGTCACCCTGCATTCTCCTAACATCCTCCTCATATTTCACACTGCCACCCAGCTTTGTGTCATCTGCAAAGTTACTAATGTTACTTTTAATCCCTTCATCTAAATCATTAATGTTTATTGTAAACAGACTTTCCTGCACAAGGATGTAATTATGATCTACCTGAGCTTTTACACTCTCACTTGCTGAGATTGCGAGTAAAACTATACATTTTGGCTATGGACCAAGTCCTATAGGATAGATTGATTATCCACAAATTATCTAGTTTTCTATTACAACAGCTGGTGCATGGTGTAATACAATTAGTGAAATTTCTGCCGCATTCCATGTCTTTACTTTAGTCTGTACGGATCTGTAGTGGAGAGTGTACTGACTGGCTACATCGCAGCCTGGCATGGAAATGCCAATGGCTTTGAACAGAGGATCCTACAAAAGTAGTGGGTTTGACCCAGTACATCATGGGTAAAGCCTTCCCAACCATTGATCACATCTACATGAGATGCTGTCATTTATCATCAAAGACCCCCACTCTCCAGGCCACGCTCTCTTCTCACTCCTGCCATCAGGTAAAAGGTACAGGAGCCTCAGGATCCACACCAACAGGTTCAGGAACAGTTACTACCCCTCAACCATCAGGTTCTTGAACAAAGGGGGACAACTACACTCACCCCATCACTGAGATGTTTTCACAACCAATGATCTCACTTTGAAGACTCTTTATCTCGTTACCTCATGTTCTTGTTATTTGTTGCTATTTATTTATATTTGCACAGTTTGTTGTCTTCTGCACTCCGGTTGATCTTTCATTGATCTTGTTAGAGTTATTATTCTATAGATTTGATGAGTATGCCCGCAGGAAAATGGATCTCAGAGTTGTATGTGGTGACATATGAAAGTGATAATAAAATTTACTTTGAACTTCAAACCTTAAATCGTAGTGGTTGCCCATCAGATCTGACGATGACAGGAAACCCGGGCAGGAGAGATTTGAGAGGGGAAAAGCCCTGGTACCGGGGCAGTTCCACTCTCTCCACCTCGAAAGTCCGGGTCCAGTGGTACGAACAAGCATCACAAACTGGAGTCTTCCCTGGTTGCCGTGGGTGACCAGGACATCTTCTGTGCCTCATCGTACCCTTCGCTCTCCACGGAGCGTGGCGGTACCGCCTTCCTGGCCGTTGGATCTCACTATCGATCTCATCTGCCCAGTCCTCTGGAGGTGACTTTGCATGCTGGGACAGCGTTTCTTTATCTCACTGGGATATCAGACCGCCAGCGACCCTCATCTGGTTTAGCCTGCCCATTGAACTGGGCTTTGACCCACGCACACAGCACTGGGCCCAAGTGCGGGGGAGCGGCAGGCTCTCTCTGCCACGGTGGTCACTGGCACCAGCTCAATCCAGGTGTGGCGGATGGCAGCCTCAGTCATGGTAAGCACTGGCAATGACTCGGGACGGGAGCGGAAGGACAGCAGGGGATGAAAACAAGGGGAGAGGCACAGGAACACATCAGAGGCACAACCAGGTGACGCAGCGAGACAAATTATTCTCCACAGTAGGACTCTGTTTACACAGCACAGTGAGAGTCCCCTTTAAATAACCCCTTGCCAGTCACAATTAACTTCACAAGTTCAAACAGAAAGTCCCTGGGCCGAGCCCTGAATGTCTGTCCGGTGCTGGGTGAAAGACATTACAGTGAGTGTTGGGAAATCCTACAGGAGACAAGAGTTGCGGGAGAAGGCACGGGTAACCCCCCAACCAGATTGAGGCCATAGGTTACAGGAGCAGAAGTGTGCCATTCTTCCCATCGAGTCTGTTCCACCATTCCATCATAGCTGATTTATCAAACCAATTTTCCTGCCTTCACCCCATAACCTATGATGCCTTTACTAATCAAGAACTTACCAACCTCTGCTTTAAATATACCCAATTATTTGCTGTATGTGACAATGAACTTCACTGATTCACCAATCTCTGGCTAATCTTCATTCTAAATTGATGTCCCCTTATTCTGAGTGTGTCCTCTGGTCCTAGACGCCCCCACTACAGGAAACATCCTCTTCACATCATTCTATCTGTGTCCTCTGGTCCTAGACGCCCCCGCTACAGGAAACATCCTCTTCACATCCATTCTATCTGTGTCCTCTGGTCCTAGACGCCCCCGCTACAGGAAACATCCTCTTCACATCCATTCTATCTGTGTCCTCTGGTCCTAGACGCCCCCGCTACAGGAAGCATCCTCTTCACATCCATTCTATCTGTGTCCTCTGGTCCTAGACGCCCCCGCTACAGGAAGCATCCTCTTCACATCCATTCTATCTGTGTCCTCTGGTCCTAGATGCCCCCGCTACAGGAAACATCCTCTTCACATCCATTCTATCTGTGTCCTCTGGTCCTAGACGCCCCCGCTACAGGAAACATCCTCTTCACATCCATTCTATCTGTGTCCTCTGGTCCTAGACGCCCCCGCTACAGGAAACATCCTCTTCATATCCACTCTATCTGTGTCCTCTGGTCCTAGACACCCCCGCTACAGGAAACATCCTCTTCATATCCATTCTATCTAGGTCTTTCAACATTGGATAGGTTTCAATGAGACCCCAATTGGAGTACTGTGCTCAGTTCTGGTCACCTGATTACAGGAAGGATGTGGAAGCCATAGACAAGGTGCAGAGGAGATTTACAAGGATGTTGCCTGGATCGGGGAACATGCCCTATGAGAATAGGTTGAGTGAACTCGGCCTTTTCTCTGTGGCGCGATGGAGGATGAGAGGTGACCTGATAAAGGTGTACAAGGTAATGAGAGGCATTGATTGTGTGGATAGTCAGAGGCTCTTCCCCAGAGCTGAAATGGCTAACACAAGAAGGTGCTTGGAAGTTGGTGCAGAGGAGATGTCACGTGTAAGATTTTTACGCAGAGAGTGGCGAGTGGGTGGAATGGGTTGCCAGCGATGGTGGTGGAGGTGGATACGACAGGGTCTTTAAAAAGACTCCTGGACAGGTACATGGAGCTTAGAAAAATAGAGGGCTATGGGTAAAGCCTACGAAGGGCCTGTATTGTGCTGTAGGTTTTCTATGTTTCTTTACAGCTGT
The DNA here is from genome assembly GCF_030144855.1 of Hypanus sabinus. Lineage (NCBI taxonomy): Eukaryota > Metazoa > Chordata > Chondrichthyes > Myliobatiformes > Dasyatidae > Hypanus > Hypanus sabinus. The sequence continues at coordinate 105,150,947 of NC_082716.1, forward strand.
ATCAATATGTTGGGTCCAGGTTAGATCCTCAGAAATATTGACAGCCAGGAACTAGAAACTGCTCACTCTCTCCACTTCTGATCGCACTATGAGGACTGGTTTGTGTCCCTTGACTTACCCTTCCTGAAGTGCACCAGCAGCTCTTTGGTCTTGTTGGTGTTGAGTTGCTGCGTATATACCTTGCTCTTGTAGTCCCTTTCGTCAGCATCTGAAACTCTGGCAACAATGGTTGTATTGCCAGCAAATTTGTAGATGGCGTTTGAGCTACGCTTAGCAACACAGTCATGGGTGTAGAGAGAGTAGATCAGCGGACTAACCTGTGGAGCGCCAGTGTTAATTGGCAGCGAGGTGGAGACATTCTTTCCAATCCACACAGATTGTGATCTTCTGGTTAGGTAGTCGAGGATCCAGTTGCAGAGGGAGGAACAGAACCCAGGTTCTGTAGCTTTTCGATCAGGACTGTAGGAATGATGGTGTTAACACTGAACTATAATCAATAAACTGCATCCAGACAACGGTATTTGCATCGCCCAGGTGATCCAAGACTGCGCGGACAGCCGCTGAGATCACTTCTGCTGTAGACGTATTCTGGCGATAGGCAGATTGCAGAGGTTCAAGGTCCTTTCTGAGACAGGTGTTGATTCTAGCCATCACCGACCTCTCAAATCATTTCATCACCGTGGATGTGAACGCTACTTCACGATAGTCCTTGGGCACTGGTATAACTGTTGCCTTTTTGAAGCAAGTGGGAACTTCCAACCGTAGCAGTGAGAGGTCGAAAATGTCTTTGAATATTCCCACCAGTTGCTTGCGACAGATTGTCAGAGCCTTACCAGCTACTCCATCGGTCCCTGCTGTCTTGAGACCGAGATCGCAGGGTCATCAGATGCCGCAGGGACCCTCATAGCTTTCGTTTTATTCAAAGCAGACCTAAACAGTGTTGAGCTCATCTGGTGGTGAAGCATCGTTGTCATTCACGACGTTGGGTTTTGCTTTGTCGGAGGTAGAGGCCTGCAAACCCTGCCAGAGTTGACGTGCATCCGATGCCACCTCCAGCCTCACTCAGAATTGTTTCTTAGCTCTTGAAACAGCCCTCCGCCAATACCCGGTGCTCTAATGTAGAAATGGATGCCTCGAATCTAGCCCTCAGCAGGCGATGAACCTCCTGGTTTGGTTTGGAAATGTTCATAAAGAAAGATGATGTATATTTATCGGAAGCATCCTCTCCACATCCGGCTCTGGGAAGTGAAGACTGTCTTGGTGGGCAGCAGGGATGAGTTGGGCTGAACAGCCTGTCTCTCTGCTGCATGATTCTGACTCACTAATCGCGATCTGAATTGCTGGTTTTGCCCTTTAACCATCACAGCAGCAACCCCCCCCCCCAGTGCTTTACACTCTGTCGTGAGCCAGGAATGACAGAAGGGGTTGGTTGTACTTACCCATGTCATGTTCCCTTCAACTCTGACAATAAACTTCCTTTTCCACATCCTGCAACTGTCAGGCGCTCGCATCTGTACTCGACCTCTCCGTCAAAGAAACCCCTGTAACAGTTGGTTTGTGAACTGAAGTCCTGTCACTTGGAAACTGGCTGATGCAGCGACTTGTTTGGTATATGGAACGCAGTGATCCTGGAATCATGACAAATTGATCTAATCTGGAGCTTTCTGTCTCTCTGTTTGTCTCTCACTCTCTCTCTCGCTCTCTCTCCCGCTTTCTCCCTCTCTTCCTCTCCTCCTCCTCCTCCTCCTCCCTCTATTTCTTTCTCTATCTCTCTATCTTCTATCACTGTATCAAAAAGCACTGGGGGATCACTCTGCTATGGAGAGGGAGACTGTCTTTTGATCACTGGGGGATCACTTTGCTACGGAGAGGGAGACTGTCTTTTGATCACTGGGGGATCACTCTGCTATGGAGAGTGGAGACTGTCTTTTGATCACTGGGGGATCGCTCTGCTACGGAGAGGGAGACTGTCTTTTGATCACTGGGGGATCACTCTGCTACGGAGAGGGAGACTGTCTTTTGATCACTGGGGGATCACTCTGCTATGGAGAGTGGAGACTGTCTTTTGATCACTGGGGGATCGCTCTGCTACGGAGAGGGAGACTGTCTTTTGATCACTGGGGGATCACTCTGCTATGGAGAGGGGAGACTGCCTTTTGATCACTGGGGGATCACTCTGCTATGGAGAGGGAGACTGTCCTTTGATCACTGGGGGATCACTCTGCTACGGAGAGGGAGACTGTCTGATCACTGGGGGATCACTCTGCTATGGAGAGGGAGACTGTCTTTTGATCACTGGTGGGATCACTCTGCTACAGAGAGGGGAGACTGCCTTTTGATCACTGGGGGATCACTCTGCTACGGAGAGGGGAGACTGCCTTTTGATCACTGGGGGATCACTCTGCTACGGAGAGGGAGACTGTCTTTTGATCGCTGGGGGATCACTCTGCTATGGAGAGGGGAGACTGCCTTTTGATCACTGGGGGATCACTCTGCGACAGAGAGGGGAGACTGTCTTTTGATCACTGGGGGATCACTTTGCTACGGAGAGGGAGACTGTCTTTTGATCACTGGGGGATCACTCTGCTACGGAGAGGGAGACTGTCTTTTGATCACTGGGGGATCACTCTGCTACGGAGAGGGGAGACTGTCTTTTGATCGCTGGGGGATCACTCTGCTACGGAGAGGGAGACTGTCTTTTGATCACTGGGGGATCACTCTGCTACGGAGAGGGGAGACTGCCTTTTGATCACTGGGGGATCACTCTGCTACGGAGAGGGGAGACTGTCTTTTGATCACTGGGGGATCACTCTGCTATTGGAGAGGGCAGAGGCTGCCACTGTGCCTGGAGAATGTTACCCGGGTGTCTGCGTTTTGGACATGGACTTGACTATAATCTTTTTTCCCAGTCATATAGTTTTTAAAAATATTTTGTGTTTTTCACATGATCTTTCTCATTTTCGTATGTGGCGGGTGACGTACCTGTTCCAATTTTGTTTTTTTTTGCGGGGGAGGAGGAAGTTCGGAGGGCAGGGTGGTGGGGGGGGGGTGGAATTGATAATCATGTTGCAGTTCTTTTCTCTCTTGGTTTCGTGGTTATCTGGAGAAGAATGGTTTCAGTCATATACTTCGATAATAAATGAACCTTTGAAGCTTTTGGTCTCCATATATCACTCTCTCTCTCTATTGATCAATGTGTCATCTATCTCTTCTAATTATCTATTTCCATTTACCTATCTCTCTCCCTTAATTTATTTATCCATCTACTTGCCATCTCTACGTACAGTACATTTCAAAAGTCTCAGGCACATATACGAAATATATAGCTAGGGTGCCTAAGACTTTTGCACGTACTGTAGTAATTTTATGTATTGCGCTGTACTACTGCAAAAAAAAAAACAAATTTCATGAATTTGTGAGTGATGGTAAACCTGATTCTGATATGGGTCTCTATTGTGGACTGAGAGTGGGAAGGGTGCAGGGAGAGGGGAGGGAGCAGGAAGCACCCAGAGAGATATTCTGAACTGATCAACAAACCAATTGTTTGGAATCAAATGATCTTGCCTTGTGTTTGCACCCGCCCCGGGCACACCTCCTCTGCCACTTGTCCCCCACTCCTCCCGTGGCACTCCACCCTCACCATGGCCAACATCCTTTGCCCCCACCAGATTTACAATCTTGCTCTCCACTTCACGTTGACAAATACAGTACTGTGAAAAAGTCATGGGCACCATTGCTATGACATTTTTATATATATATACTTATGACTTTTGCACAGTAATGTATGTTTCTATTTAACTATCTTTTCCTCTACCTACCTCTCAATATCTCTCCTAGTTATCTATCTATTTCTATCTGAGTACTCACTATCTTGATCTATCTATATTTATGTATCTCTCTCCGTCTATCTATCTATCCATCCATCTCTCTTGCAGGAATACAAGTTCCATTGAGATGGGTGGTGCCAACAGCCAATGACCTACTCATACTGTGCAGACTGAGTTTGGCTGATAAATAGTTAAAATCTGCAAGACGCTGCCTTGCCTGGCTAATTTTCCTCTGATCAGATTGCGCTGGGAAGATGTGGTTACTGCGCATTATCCTGTTGATGTGTCTTCCGCTGCTGGGCAACGTTGGTCTTGATTGATCAGAGTGAGACTGCTCCAACACCATCAATTAACTGGTTCCTTTTAAGATTCTGCTGTCTGTGTTTGGTTAGCTGTCTAGACACAGCCACTTTCTAAATGACATTTTGTTTTCTATTGCCCCCTGTGCTTCGGAGGGCAACTTCACCCCAGAGGTGGCAGCACCAAGTCTAGGCTGAGATACAAACTGAAAGAATACAAACTGACAAAAGTGACCTGTCCCCTTTTGAAACTTCCCTCTTTGTTTTCCAATTGATGGGCTTGTCGTCACCATACTGTACTTCACCGATTAACAGCACTCTCAACACTAGATCCTAAAATGCACTTTATTTACTTGTGCAGAAGCAGAACAGTGTGGCCCCTGTCACCAACAGTGCTCTGGCGCCTGAACAGAGGAACACCATTTTTCAACCTCCAAAGTGCTGTAAACACTGTCCAAGCCACCACAGGATTGTTACTCACTTCCATCTACTCCATTTTCGCAGTGCATTACTTCAAGGCGGCTAACGGTGTTGTCAGAGATGCACTAGTGATTTGGATAGTGATTAGTGCTGTGGTGTTGCACACTGAGGTAGTGATTTGGATAGTGATTAGTGCTGTGGTGTAGCAAACTGAGGTAGCAATTTGGATAGTGATTAATGCTGTGTTCTTGCACACTGAGGTAGCGATTTGGATACTGATTCGTGCTGTGGTGTTGCACACTGAGGTAGTGATTTGGATAGTGATTAATGCTGTGGTGTTGCACACTGAGGTAGTGATTTGGATAGTGATTAGTGCTGTGGTGTTGCACAATGAGGTAGTGATTTGGATAGTGATTAGTGCTGTGGTGTTGCACACTGAGGTAGTGATTTGGATAGTGATTAATGCTGTGGTGTTGCACACTGAGGTAGTGATTTGGATAGTGATTAGTGCTGTGGTGTTGCACACTGAGGTAACGATTTGGATAGTGATTCGTGCTGTGGTGTTGCACACTGAGGTAGCGATTTGGATAGTGATTTGTGCTGTGGTGTTGCACACTGAGGTAGCGATTTGGATAGTGATTAATGCTGTGGTGTTGCACACTGAGGTAGTGATTTGGATAGTGATTCGTGCTGTGGTGTTGCACACAGAGGTAGCCATTAGAATAGTGATTAATGCTGTGGTGTTGCACACTGAGGTAGCGAATTGGATAGTGATTAATGCTGTGGTGTTGCACACTGAGGTAGTGATTTGGATAGTGATTAGTGCTGTGGTGTTGCACCCTGAGGTAGTGATTTGGATAGTGATTCATGCGGTGGTGTTGTACACAGAAGTAGTGATTTGGATTGTGATTAGTGCTGTGGTGTTGGACACTGAGGTAGTGATTTATGTAGTGATTAGTGCTGTGGTGTTCAACACTGAGGTAGTGATTTGGATAGTGATTAATGCTGTGGTGTTTTACGCTGAGGTAGTGATTTGGATAGAGATTAGTGCTGTGGTGTTGCACACTGAGGTAATGATTTGGATAGTGATTAGTGCTGTGGTGTTGCACTCTGAGGTAGTGATTTGGATAGTGATTAGTGCTGTGGTGTTGCACACTGAGGTAGCGATTAGGATAGTGATTAATGCTGTGGTGTTGCACACTGAGGTAGCGATTAGGATAGTGATTAATGCTGTGGTGTTGTACACTGAGGTAGTGATTTGGATAGTGATTCGTGCTGAGGTGTTGCACACTGAGGTAGTGAATTGGATAGTGATTCATGCTGTGGTGTTGCACACTGAAGTAGTGATTAGTGGTGTGGTGTTGCACACAGAGGTAGCAATTTGGATAGTGATTAATGCTGTGTTGTTGCACACAGAGGTAGCGATTTGGATAGTGATTAGTGCTGTGGTGTTGCACACTGAGGTATTGATTTGGATAGTGATTAGTGCTGTGTTGTTCCACACTGAGGTAGTGATTTGGATAGTGATTAATGCTGTGCTGTGGCACACTGAGGTAGAGATTTGGATAGAGATTAGTGGTGTGGTGTTGCACACGGAGGTACTGATTTGGATAGTGATTAGTGCTGTGGTGTTGCACACTGAGGCAGTGATTTGGATAGTGATTAGAGCTGTGGTGTTGCACCCTGAGATAGTGATTTGGATAGTGATTAGTGCTGTGGTGTTGCACACTGAGGTAGTGATTTGGATAGTGATTAGTGGTGTGGTGTTGCACACTGAGGAAGAAATTTAGATAGTGATTAATGCTGTGTTGTTGAACACTGAGGTAGCGATTTGGATAGTGATTAGTGCTGTGGTGTTGCACACTGAGGTAGTGATTTGGATAGTGATTAGTGCTGTGGTGTTGCACACTGAGGCAGTGATTTGGATAGTGATTAATGTTGTGTTGTTGCACACTGAAGTAGCGATTTGGATACTGATTACTGCTGTGGTGTTGCACACTAAGGTAGCGATTTGGATAGTAAATAGTGTTGTGGTGCTGCACACTGAGTTAGCGATTTGGATAGTGATTAATGCTGTGATGTTGCACACTGAGGTAGTGATTTGGATAGTGATTAATGCTGTGGTGTTGCACACTAAGGTAGCGATTTGGATAGTGATTAGTGTTGTGGTGCTGCACACTGAGTTAGCGATTTGGATAGGGATTAATGCTGTGATGTTGCACACTGATGTAGTGATTTGGATAGTGATTAGTGCTGCGGTGTTGCACACTGAGGTAGCAATTTGGATAGTGATTCGTGCTGTGGTGTTGTACACTGAGGTAGTGATTTGGATAGTGATTCATGCAGGTGTGTTGCACACTGAGATAGTGATTAGTGCTGTGGTGTTGCACACTGAGGTAGTGATTTGGATTGTGATTAATGCTGTGGAGTTGCACACTGATGTAATGATTTGGATAGTGATTAGTGCTGTGGTGTTGCACACTGAGGCAGTGATTTGGATAGTGATTAGTGCTGTGTTGTTGCACACTGAGGTAGTGATTAGTGCTGTGGTGTTAAACACTGAGTTCGCGATTTGGATAGTGATTACTGTTGTGGTGTTGCACACTAAGGTAGCGATTTGGATAGTGATTAATGTTGTGGTGCTGCACACTGAGTTTGCGATTTGGATAGTTCTTAATGCTGTGATGTTGCACACTGAGGTAGTGATTTGGATAGTGATTAATGCTGTGGTGTTGCACACTGAGGTAGCAATTTGGATAGTGATTAGTGCTGTCGTGTTGCACACTGATGTAGTGATTTGGATAGTGATTAGTCCTGCGGCGTTGCACACTGAGGTAGTGATTTGGATAGTGATTCGTGCTGTGGTGTTGTACACAGAGGTAGTGATTTGGATAGTGATTAATGCTGTGGTGTTGCACACTGATATAGTGATTTGGATAGTGAATAGTGCTGTGGTGTTGCACACTGAAGTAGTGATTTGGATAGTGATTAGTGGTGTGGTGTTGCACACTGAGGAAGCAATTTGGATAGTGATTCATGCGGGGGTGTTGCTCACTGAGATAGTGATTAGTGCTGTGGTGTTGCACACTGAGGTAGTGATTTGGATTGTGATTAATGCTGTGGAGTTGCACACTGATGTAGTGATTTGGATAGTGATTAGTGCTGTGGTGTTGCACACTGAGGTAGTGATTTGGATAGTGATTAGTGGTGTGGTGTTGCACACTGAGGAAGCAATTTGGATAGCAATTAATGCTGTGTTGTTGCACACTGAGGTAGCGGTTTGGATAGTGATTAGTGCTGTGGTGTTGCACACTGAGGTAGTGATTTGGATAGTGATTAGTGCAGTGGTGTTGCACACTGAGGCAGTGATTTGGTTAGTGATTAGTGTTGTGGTGTTGTACACTGATGTAGTGATTTGGATAGTGATTAGTGCTGTGGTGTTGCACACTGAGGCAGTGATTTGGATAGTGATTAGAGCTGTGGTTTTGCACCCTGAGATAGTGATTTGGATAGTGATTAGTGCTGTGGTGTTGCACACTGAGGTCGTGATTTGGATAGTGATTTGTGCTGTGGTGTTGCACACTGATGTAGTGATTTGGATAGTGATTAGGGCTGTGGTGTTGCACACTGAGGCAGTGATTTGGATAGTGATTAGTGCTGTGTTGTTGTACACAGAGGTAGTGATTTGGATAGTGATTAATGCTGTGGTGTTGCACACTGATATAGTGATTTGGATAGTGAATAGTGCTGTGGTGTTGCACACTGAAGTAGTGATTTGGATAGTGATTAGTGGTGTGGTGTTGCACACTGAGGAAGCAATTTGGATAGTGATTCATGCGGGGGTGTTGCTCACTGAGATAGTGATTAGTGCTGTGGTGTTGCACACTGAGGTAGTGATTTGGATTGTGATTAATGCTGTGGAGTTGCACACTGATGTAGTGATTTGGATAGTGATTAGTGCTGTGGTGTTGCACACTGAGGTAGTGATTTGGATAGTGATTAGTGGTGTGGTGTTGCACACTGAGGAAGCAATTTGGATAGTGATTAATGCTGTGTTGTTGCACACTGAGGTAGCGGTTTGGATAGTGATTAGTGCTGTGGTGTTGCACACTGAGGTAGTGATTTGGATAGTGATTAGTGCAGTGGTGTTGCACACTGAGGCAGTGATTTGGTTAGTGATTAGTGTTGTGGTGTTGTACACTGATGTAGTGATTTGGATAGTGATTAGTGCTGTGGTGTTGCACACTGAGGCAGTGATTTGGATAGTGATTAGAGCTGTGGTTTTGCACCCTGAGATAGTGATTTGGATAGTGATTAGTGCTGTGGTGTTGCACACTGAGGTCGTGATTTGGATAGTGATTTGTGCTGTGGTGTTGCACACTGATGTAGTGATTTGGATATTGATTAGGGCTGTGGTGTTGCACACTGAGGCAGTGATTTGGATAGTGATTAGTGCTGTGTTGTTGCACACTGAGGTAGTGATTAGTGCTGTGGTGTTAAACACTGAGTTCGCGATTTGGATAGTGATTACTGTTGTGGTGTTTCACACTGAGGTAGCGATTTGGATAGTGATTAGTGTTGTGGTGCTGCACACTGAGTTAGCGATTTGGATAGTGATTAATGCTGTGATGTTGCACACTGAGGTAGTGATTTGGATAGTGATTAATGCTGTGGTGTTGCACACAGAGGTAGCAATTTGTATAGTGATTAGTGCTTTCGTGTTGCACACTGATGTAGTGATTTGGATAGTGATTAGTGCTGCGGTGTTGCACACTGAGATAGTGATTTGGATAGTGATTCGTGCTGTGGTGTTGTACACAGAGGTAGTGATTTGGATAGTGATTAATGCTGTGGTGTTGCACACTGATGTAGTGATTTGGATAGTGATTAGTGCTGTGGTGTTGCACTCTGAGGCAGTGATTTGGATAGTGATTAGTGCTGTGGTGTTGCACACTGAGGTAGCGAATTAGATAGTGATTCGTGCGGTGGTGTTGCACACTGAGGTAGTGATTTGGATTGTGATTAATGCTGTGGAGTTGCAGACTGATGTAGTGATTTGGATAGTGATTAGTGCTGTGTTGTTGCACACTGAGGTAGTGATTTGGATAGTGATTAGTGGTGTGGTGTTGCACACTGAGGAAGCAATTTGGATAGTGATTAATGCTGTGTTGTTGCACACTGAGGTAGTGATTTGGATAGTGAGTAGAGCTGTGGTGTTGCACACTGAGGTAGTGATTTGGATAGTGATTAGTGCTGTGGTGTTGCACACTGAGGCAGTGATTTGCATAGTGATTAGAGCTGTGGTGTTGCACCCTGAGATAGTGATTTGGATAGTGATTAGTGTTGTGGTGCTGCACACTGAGTTAGCGATTTGGATAGTGATTAATGCTGTGGTGTTGCACACTGAGGTAGTGATTTGGATTGTGATTAATGCTGTGGAGTTGCACACTGATGTAGTGATTTGGATAGTGATTAGTGCTGTGGTGTTGCACACTGAGGCAGTGATTTGGATAGTGATTAGTGCTGTGTTGTTGCACACTGAGGTAGTGATTTGGATAGCGATTAGTGCTGTGGTGTTAAACACTGAGTTCGCGATTTGGATAGTGATTACTGTTGTGGTGTTGCACACTAAGGTAGCGATTTGGATAGTGATTAGTGTTGTGGTGCTGCACACTGAGTTAGCGATTTGGATAGTGATTAATGCTGTGATGTTGCACACTGATGTAGTGATTTGGATAGTGATTAGTGCTGTGGTGTTGCACTCTGAGGCAGTGATTTGGATAGTGATTAGTGCTGTGGTGTTGCACACTGAGGTAGTGATTTGGATAGTGATTAGTGGTGTGGTGTTGCACACTGAGGAAGCAATTTGGATAGTGATTAATGCTGTGTTGTTGCACACTGAGGTAGCGATTTGGATAGTGATTAGTGCTGTGGTGTTGCACACTGAGGTAGTGATTTGGATAGTGATTAGTGCTGTGGTGTTGCACACTGAGGCAGTGATTTGGTTAGTGATTAGTGCTGTGGTGTTGTACACTGATTTAGTGATTTGGATAGTGATTAGTGCTGTGGTGTTGCACACTGAGGCAGTGATTTGGATAGTGATTAGAGCTGTGGTGTTGCACCCTGAGATAGTGATTTGGATAGTGATTAGTGCTGAGGTGTTGCACACTGAGGTCGTGATTTGGATAGTGATTTCTGCTGTGGTGTTGTACACTGTGGTAGTGATTTGGATAGTGATTAGTGCTGTGGTGTTGCACACTGAGGCAGTGATTTGGATAGTGATTAGTGCTGTGGTGTTGCACACTGAGGTATTGATTTATGCAGTGATTAGTGCTGTGGTGTTGAACACTGAGGTAGTGATTTGGATAGTGTTTAATGCTGTGGTGTTTTACGCTGAGGTAGTGATTTGCATAGAGATTAGTGCTTTGGTGTTGCACACTGAGTTAGCGATTTGGATATTGATTATTGCTGTGGTGTTGCACACAGAGGTAGCGATTTGGATAGTGATTAGTGTTGTGGTGTTTCACACTGAGGTAGCGATTTGGATAGTGATTAGTGCTGTGGTGTTGCATGCTGAGGTAGCTATTTGGATCGTGATTAGTGCTGCGGTGTTGCACACAGAGGTAGTGATTATTGCTGTGGTGTTGCACACTGAGTTAGTGATTTGGGTTGTGATTAATGCTGCGGAGCTGCACAATGATGTAGTGATTTGAATAGTGATTAGTGCTGTGTTGTTGCACACTGAGGTAGTGATTTGGATAGTGATTAGTGCTGTGGTGTTAAACACTGAGTTCGCGATTTGGATAGTGATTAGTGCTGTGGTGTTGCACACGAAGGTAGCGATTTGGATAGTGATTAGTGTTGTGGTGCTGCACACTGAGTTAGCGATTTGGATAGTGATTAATGCTGTGATGTTGCACACTGAGGTAGTGATTTGGATAGTGATTAATGCTGTGGTGTTGCACACTGAGGTAGCAATTTGGATAGTGATTAGTGCTGCCGTGTTGCACACTGATCTAGTGATTTGGATAGTGATTCGTGCTGTGGTGTTGCACACAGAGGCAGTGATTTGGATAGTGATTAGTGCTGTGGTGTTGCACACAGAGGTAGTGATTTGGATAGTGATTAATGGTGTGTTGTTGCACTCTGAGGTTGCAATTTGGATAGTGATTAATGCTGTGTTGTTGCACACTGATGTAGTGATTTGGATAGTGATTAGTGCTGTGGTGTTGTACACTGAGGTAGTGATTTGGATAGTGATTCATGCGGGTGTGTTGCACACTGAGATAGTGATTAGTGCTGTGGTGTTGCACAATGAGGTAGCAATTTGGATAGTGATTAGTGCTGCCGTGTTGCACACTGATCTAGTGATTTGGATAGTGATTCGTGCTGTGGTGTTGCACACAGAGGCAGTGATTTGGATAGTGATTAGTGCTGTGGTGTTGCACACAGAGGTAGTGATTTGGATAGTGATTAATGGTGTGGTGTTCCACTCTGAGGTTGCAATTTGGATAGTGATTAATGCTGTGTTGTTGCACACTGATGTAGTGATTTGGATAGTGATTAGTGCTGTGGTGTTGTACACTGAGGTAGTGATTTGGATAGTGATTCATGTGGGTGTGTTGCACACTGAGATAGTGATTAGTGCTGTGGTGTTGCACACTGAGGTAGTGATTTGGATTGTGATTAATGCTGTGGAGTTGCACACTGATGTAGTGATTTGGATAGTGTTTAGTGCTGTGGTGTTGCACACTGAGACAGTGATTTGGATGGTGATTAGTGCTGTGTTGTTGCACACTGAGGTAGTGATTTGGATAGTGATTAGTGCTGTGGTGTGAAACACTGAGTTCGCGATTTGGATAGTGATTACTGTTGTGGTGTTGCACACTAAGGTAGCGATTTGGATAGTGATTAGTGTTGTGGTGCTGCACACTGAGTTAGCGATTTGGATAGTGATTAATGCTGTGATGTTGCACACTGAGGTAGTGATTTGGATAGTGATTAATGCTGTGTTGTTGCACACTGAGGTAGCGATTTGGATAGTGATTAGTGCTGTGGTGTTGCACACTGAGGTAGTGATTTGGTTAGTGATTAGTGCTGTGGTGTTGTACACTGATTTAGCGATTTGGATAGTGATTAGTGCTGTGGTGTTGCACACTGAGGCAGTGATTTGGATAGTGATTAGAGCTGTGGTGTTGCACCCTGAGATAGTGATTTGGATAGTGATTAGTGCTGTGGTGTTGCACACTGAGGTATTGATTTATGCAGTGATTAGTGCTGTGGTGTTGCACACTGAGGTAGTGATTTGGATAGTGATTAATGCTGTGTTGTTTTACGCTGAGGTAGTGATTTGCATAGAGATTAGTGCTTTGGTGTTGCACACTGAGTTAGCGATTTGGATATTGATTATTGCTGTGGTGTTGCACACAGAGGTAGCGATTTGGATAGTGATTAGTGTTGTGGTGTTTCACACTGAGGTAGCGATTTGGATAGTGATTAGTACTGTGGTGTTGCACGCTGAGGTAGCGATTTGGATCGTGATTAGTGCTGCGGTGTTGCACACAGAGGTAGTGATTATTGCTGTGGTGTTGCACACAGAGGTAACAATTTGGATAGTGATTAGTGCAGTCGTGTTGCACACTGATGTAGTGATTTGGATAGTGATTAGTCCTGCGGCGTTGCACACTGAGGTAGTGATTTGGATAGTGATTCGTGCTGTGGTGTTGCACACTGAGGTAGTGATTTGGATTGTGATTACTGCTGTGGAGCTGCACACTGATGTAGTGATTTGGATAGTGATTAGTGCTGTGGTGTTGCACTCTGAGGCAATGATTTGGATAGTGATTAGTGCTGTGGTGTTGCACACTGAGGTAGTGATTTGGACAGTGATTAGTGCTGTGGTGTTGCACACTGAGGCAGTGATTTGCATAGTGATTAGAGCTGTGGTGTTGCACCCTGAGATAGTGATTTGGATAGTGATTAGTGTTGTGGTGCTGCACACTGAGTTAGCGATTTGGATAGTGATTAATGCTGTGGTGTTGCACACTGAGGTAGTGATTTGGATTGTGATTAATGCTGTGGAGTTGCACACTGATGTAGTGATTTGGATAGTGATTAGTGCTGTGGTGTTGCACACTGAGGCAGTGATTTGGATAGTGATTAGTGCTGTGTTGTTGCACACTGAGGTAGTGATTTGGATAGTGATTAGTGCTGTGGTGTTAAACACTGAGTTCGCGATTTGGATAGTGATTACTGTTGTGGTGTTGCACACTAAGGTAGCGATTTGGATAGTGATTAGTGTTGTGGTGCTGCACACTGAGTTAGCGATTTGGATAGTGATTAATGCTGTGATGTTGCACACTGATGTAGTGATTTGGATAGTGATTAGTGCTGTGGTGTTGCACTCTGAGGCAGTGATTTGGATAGTGATTAGTGCTGTGGTGTTGCACACTGAGGTAGTGATTTGGATAGTGATTAGTGGTGTGGTGTTGCACACTGAGGAAGCAATTTGGATAGTGATTAATGCTGTGTTGTTGCACACTGAGGTAGCGATTTGGATAGTGATTAGTGCTGTGGTGTTGCACACTGAGGTAGTGATTTGGATAGTGATTAGTGCTGTGGTGTTGCACACTGAGGCAGTGATTTGGTTAGTGATTAGTGCTGTGGTGTTGTACACTGATTTAGTGATTTGGATAGTGATTAGTGCTGTGGTGTTGCACACTGAGGCAGTGATTTGGATAGTGATTAGAGCTGTGGTGTTGCACCCTGAGATAGTGATTTGGATAGTGATTAGTGCTGAGGTGTTGCACACTGAGGTCGTGATTTGGATAGTGATTTCTGCTGTGGTGTTGTACACTGTGGTAGTGATTTGGATAGTGATTAGTGCTGTGGTGTTGCACACTGAGGTATTGATTTATGCAGTGATTAGTGCTGTGGTGTTGAACACTGAGGTAGTGATTTGGATAGTGTTTAATGCTGTGGTGTTTTACGCTGAGGTAGTGATTTGCATAGAGATTAGTGCTTTGGTGTTGCACACTGAGTTAGCGATTTGGATATTGATTATTGCTGTGGTGTTGCACACAGAGGTAGCGATTTGGATAGTGATTAGTGTTGTGGTGTTTCACACTGAGGTAGCGATTTGGATAGTGATTAGTGCTGTGGTGTTGCATGCTGAGGTAGCTATTTGGATCGTGATTAGTGCTGCGGTGTTGCACACAGAGGTAGTGATTATTGCTGTGGTGTTGCACACTGAGTTAGTGATTTGGGTTGTGATTAATGCTGCGGAGCTGCACAATGATGTAGTGATTTGAATAGTGATTAGTGCTGTGTTGTTGCACACTGAGGTAGTGATTTGGATAGTGATTAGTGCTGTGGTGTTGCACACTGAGGTAGTGATTTGGATAGTGATTAGTGCTGTGGTGTTGCACACTGAGGCAGTGATTTGCATAGTGATTAGAGCTGTGGTGTTGCACCCTGAGATAGTGATTTGGATAGTGATTAGTGTTGTGGTGCTGCACACTGAGTTAGCGATTTGGATAGTGATTAATGCTGTGGTGTTGCACACTGAGGTAGTGATTTGGATTGTGATTAATGCTGTGGAGTTGCACACTGATGTAGTGATTTGGATAGTGATTAGTGCTGTGGTGTTGCACACTGAGGCAGTGATTTGGATAGTGATTAGTGCTGTGTTGTTGCACACTGAGGTAGTGATTTGGATAGTGATTAGTGCTGTGGTGTTAAACACTGAGTTCGCGATTTGGATAGTGATTACTGTTGTGGTGTTGCACACTAAGGTAGCGATTTGGATAGTGATTAGTGTTGTGGTGCTGCACACTGAGTTAGCGATTTGGATAGTGATTAATGCTGTGATGTTGCACACTGATGTAGTGATTTGGATAGTGATTAGTGCTGTGGTGTTGCACTCTGAGGCAGTGATTTGGATAGTGATTAGTGCTGTGGTGTTGCACACTGAGGTAGTGATTTGGATAGTGATTAGTGGTGTGGTGTTGCACACTGAGGAAGCAATTTGGATAGTGATTAATGCTGTGTTGTTGCACACTGAGGTAGCGATTTGGATAGTGATTAGTGCTGTGGTGTTGCACACTGAGGTAGTGATTTGGATAGTGATTAGTGCTGTGGTGTTGCACACTGAGGCAGTGATTTGGTTAGTGATTAGTGCTGTGGTGTTGTACACTGATTTAGTGATTTGGATAGTGATTAGTGCTGTGGTGTTGCACACTGAGGCAGTGATTTGGATAGTGATTAGAGCTGTGGTGTTGCACCCTGAGATAGTGATTTGGATAGTGATTAGTGCTGAGGTGTTGCACACTGAGGTCGTGATTTGGATAGTGATTTCTGCTGTGGTGTTGTACACTGTGGTAGTGATTTGGATAGTGATTAGTGCTGTGGTGTTGCACACTGAGGCAGTGATTTGGATAGTGATTAGTGCTGTGGTGTTGCACACTGAGGTATTGATTTATGCAGTGATTAGTGCTGTGGTGTTGAACACTGAGGTAGTGATTTGGATAGTGTTTAATGCTGTGGTGTTTTACGCTGAGGTAGTGATTTGCATAGAGATTAGTGCTTTGGTGTTGCACACTGAGTTAGCGATTTGGATATTGATTATTGCTGTGGTGTTGCACACAGAGGTAGCGATTTGGATAGTGATTAGTGTTGTGGTGTTTCACACTGAGGTAGCGATTTGGATAGTGATTAGTGCTGTGGTGTTGCATGCTGAGGTAGCTATTTGGATCGTGATTAGTGCTGCGGTGTTGCACACAGAGGTAGTGATTATTGCTGTGGTGTTGCACACTGAGTTAGTGATTTGGGTTGTGATTAATGCTGCGGAGCTGCACAATGATGTAGTGATTTGAATAGTGATTAGTGCTGTGTTGTTGCACACTGAGGTAGTGATTTGGATAGTGATTAGTGCTGTGGTGTTAAACACTGAGTTCGCGATTTGGATAGTGATTAGTGCTGTGGTGTTGTACACAGGTAGTGATTTGGATAGTGATTACTGCTGTGGTGTTGCACACTAAGGTAGCGATTTGGATAGTGATTAGTGTTGTGGTGCTGCACACTGAGTTAGCGGTTTGGATAGGGATTAATGCTGTGATGTTGCACACTGATGTAGTGATTTGGATAGTGATTAGTGCTGCGGTGTTGCACACTGAGGTAGCAATTTGGATAGTGATTCGTGCTGTGGTGTTGTACACTGAGGTAGTGATTTGGATAGTGATTCATGCGGGTGTGTTGCACACTGAGATAGTGATTAGTGCTGTGGTGTTGCACACTGAGGTAGTGATTTGGATTGTGATTAATGCTGTGGAGTTGCACACTGATGTAGTGATTTGGATAGTGATTAGTGCTGTGGTGTTGCACTCTGAGGCAGTGATTTGGATAGTGATTAGTGCTGTGGTGTTGCACACTGAGGCAGTGATTTGGTTAGTGATTAGTGTTGTGGTGTTGTACACTGATGTAGTGATTTGGATAGTGATTAGTGCTGTGGTGTTGCACACTGAGGCAGTGATTTGGATAGTGATTAGAGCTGTGGTTTTGCACCCTGAGATAGTGATTTGGATAGTGATTAGTGCTGTGGTGTTGCACACTGAGGTCGTGATTTGGATAGTGATTTGTGCTGTGGTGTTGCACACTGATGTAGTGATTTGGATAGTGATTAGGGCTGTGGTGTTGCACACTGAGGCAGTGATTTGGATAGTGATTAGTGCTGTGTTGTTGCACACTGAGGTAGTGATTAGTGCTGTGGTGTTAAACACTGAGTTCGCGATTTGGATAGTGATTACTGTTGTGGTGTTGCACACTAAGGTAGCGATTTGGGTAGTGATTAATGTTGTGGTGCTGCACACTGAGTTTGCGATTTGGATAGTGCTTAATGCTGTGATGTTGCACACTGAGGTAGTGATTTGGATAGTGATTAATGCTGTGGTGTTGCACACTGAGGTAGCAATTTGGATAGTGATTAGTGCTGTGGTGTTGCACACTGAGGAAGCAATTTGGATAGTGATTCATGCAGGGGTGTTGCTCACTGAGATAGTGATTAGTGCTGTGGTGTTGCACACTGAGGTAGTGATTTGGATTGTGATTAATGCTGTGGAGTTGCACACTGATGTAGTGATTTGGATAGTGATTAGTGCTGTGGTGTTGCACTCTGAGGCAGTGATTTGGATAGTGATTAGTGCTGTGTTGTTGCACACTGAGGTAGTGATTAGTGCTGTGGTGTTAAACACTGAGTTCGCGATTTGGATAGTGATTACTGTTGTGGTGTTGCACACTAAGGTAGCGATTTGGGTAGTGATTAATGTTGTGGTGCTGCACACTGAGTTAGCGGTTTGGATAGGGATTAATGCTGTGATGTTGCACACTGATGTAGTGATTTGGATAGTGATTAGTGCTGCGGTGTTGCACACTGAGGTAGCAATTTGGATAGTGATTCGTGCTGTGGTGTTGTACACTGAGGTAGTGATTTGGATAGTGATTCATGCGGGTGTGTTGCACACTGAGATAGTGATTAGTGCTGTGGTGTTGCACACTGAGGTAGTGATTTGGATTGTGATTAATGCTGTGGAGTTGCACACTGATGTAATGATTTGGATAGTGATTAGTGCTGTGGTGTTGCACACTGAGGCAGTGATTTGGATAGTGATTAGTGCTGTGTTGTTGCACACTGAGGTAGTGATTAGTGCTGTGGTGTTAAACACTGAGTTCGCGATTTGGATAGTGATTACTGTTGTGGTGTTGCACACTAAGGTAGCGATTTGGGTAGTGATTAATGTTGTGGTGCTGCACACTGAGTTTGCGATTTGGATAGTGCTTAATGCTGTGATGTTGCACACTGAGGTAGTGATTTGGATAGTGATTAATGCTGTGGTGTTGCACACTGAGGTAGCAATTTGGATAGTGATTAGTGCTGTGGTGTTGCACACTGAGGAAGCAATTTGGATAGTGATTCATGCAGGGGTGTTGCTCACTGAGATAGTGATTAGTGCTGTGGTGTTGCACACTGAGGTAGTGATTTGGATTGTGATTAATGCTGTGGAGTTGCACACTGATGTAGTGATTTGGATAGTGATTAGTGCTGTGGTGTTGCACTCTGAGGCAGTGATTTGGATAGTGATTAGTGCTGTGGTGTTGCACACTGAGGCAGTGATTTGGTTAGTGATTAGTGTTGTGGTGTTGTACACTGATGTAGTGATTTGGATAGTGATTAGTGCTGTGGTGTTGCACACTGAGGCAGTGATTTGGATAGTGATTAGAGCTGTGGTTTTGCACCCTGAGATAGTGATTTGGATAGTGATTAGTGCTGTGGTGTTGCACACTGAGGTCGTGATTTGGATAGTGATTTGTGCTGTGGTGTTGCACACTGATGTAGTGATTTGGATAGTGATTAGGGCTGTGGTGTTGCACACTGAGGCAGTGATTTGGATAGTGATTAGTGCTGTGTTGTTGCACACTGAGGTAGTGATTAGTGCTGTGGTGTTAAACACTGAGTTCGCGATTTGGATAGTGATTACTGTTGTGGTGTTTCACACTGAGGTAGCGATTTGGATAGTGATTAGTGTTGTGGTGCTGCACACTGAGTTAGCGATTTGGATAGTGATTAATGCTGTGATGTTGCACACTGAGGTAGTGATTTGGATAGTGATTAATGCTGTGGTGTTGCACACAGAGGTAGCAATTTGTATAGTGATTAGTGCTTTCGTGTTGCACACTGATGTAGTGATTTGGATAGTGATTAGTGCTGCGGTGTTGCACACTGAGATAGTGATTTGGATAGTGATTCGTGCTGTGGTGTTGCACACTGAGGTAGTGATTTGGATTGTGATTAATGCTGTGGAGTTGCAGACTGATGTAGTGATTTGGATAGTGATTAGTGCTGTGGTGTTGCACTCTGAGGCAGTGATGTGGATACTGATTAGTGCTGTGGTGTTGCACACTGAGGTAGTGATTTGGATAGTGATTAGTGGTGTGGTGTTGCACACTGAGGAAGCAATTTGGATAGTGATTAATGCTGTGTTGTTGCACACTGAGGTAGTGATTTGGATAGTGATTAGTGTTGTGGTGCTGCACACTGAGTTAGCGATTTGGATAGTGATTAATGCTGTGATGTTGCACACTGAGGTAGTGATTTGGATAGTGATTCGTGCTGTGGTGTTGTACACAGGTAGTGATTTGGATAGTGATTACTGCTGTGGTGTTGCACACTAAGGTAGCGATTTGGATAGTGATTAGTGTTGTGGTGCTGCACACTGAGTTAGCGGTTTGGATAGGGATTAATGCTGTGATGTTGCACACTGATGTAGTGATTTGGATAGTGATTAGTGCTGCGGTGTTGCACACTGAGGTAGCAATTTGGATAGTGATTCGTGCTGTGGTGTTGTACACTGAGGTAGTGATTTGGATAGTGATTCATGCGGGTGTGTTGCACACTGAGATAGTGATTAGTGCTGTGGTGTTGCACACTGAGGTAGTGATTTGGATTGTGATTAATGCTGTGGAGTTGCACACTGATGTAATGATTTGGATAGTGATTAGTGCTGTGGTGTTGCACACTGAGGCAGTGATTTGGATAGTGATTAGTGCTGTGTTGTTGCACACTGAGGTAGTGATTAGTGCTGTGGTGTTAAACACTGAGTTCGCGATTTGGATAGTGATTACTGTTGTGGTGTTGCACACTAAGGTAGCGATTTGGGTAGTGATTAATGTTGTGGTGCTGCACACTGAGTTTGCGATTTGGATAGTGCTTAATGCTGTGATGTTGCACACTGAGGTAGTGATTTGGATAGTGATTAATGCTGTGGTGTTGCACACTGAGGTAGCAATTTGGATAGTGATTAGTGCTGTGGTGTTGCACACTGAGGAAGCAATTTGGATAGTGATTCATGCAGGGGTGTTGCTCACTGAGATAGTGATTAGTGCTGTGGTGTTGCACACTGAGGTAGTGATTTGGATTGTGATTAATGCTGTGGAGTTGCACACTGATGTAGTGATTTGGATAGTGATTAGTGCTGTGGTGTTGCACTCTGAGGCAGTGATTTGGATAGTGATTAGTGCTGTGGTGTTGCACACTGAGGCAGTGATTTGGTTAGTGATTAGTGTTGTGGTGTTGTACACTGATGTAGTGATTTGGATAGTGATTAGTGCTGTGGTGTTGCACACTGAGGCAGTGATTTGGATAGTGATTAGAGCTGTGGTTTTGCACCCTGAGATAGTGATTTGGATAGTGATTAGTGCTGTGGTGTTGCACACTGAGGTCGTGATTTGGATAGTGATTTGTGCTGTGGTGTTGCACACTGATGTAGTGATTTGGATAGTGATTAGGGCTGTGGTGTTGCACACTGAGGCAGTGATTTGGATAGTGATTAGTGCTGTGTTGTTGCACACTGAGGTAGTGATTAGTGCTGTGGTGTTAAACACTGAGTTCGCGATTTGGATAGTGATTACTGTTGTGGTGTTTCACACTGAGGTAGCGATTTGGATAGTGATTAGTGTTGTGGTGCTGCACACTGAGTTAGCGATTTGGATAGTGATTAATGCTGTGATGTTGCACACTGAGGTAGTGATTTGGATAGTGATTAATGCTGTGGTGTTGCACACAGAGGTAGCAATTTGTATAGTGATTAGTGCTTTCGTGTTGCACACTGATGTAGTGATTTGGATAGTGATTAGTGCTGCGGTGTTGCACACTGAGATAGTGATTTGGATAGTGATTCGTGCTGTGGTGTTGCACACTGAGGTAGTAATTTGGATTGTGATTAATGCTGTGGAGTTGCAGACTGATGTAGTGATTTGGATAGTGATTAGTGCTGTGGTGTTGCACTCTGAGGCAGTGATGTGGATACTGATTAGTGCTGTGGTGTTGCACACTGAGGTAGTGATTTGGATAGTGATTAGTGGTGTGGTGTTGCACACTGAGGAAGCAATTTGGATAGTGATTAATGCTGTGTTGTTGCACACTGAGGTAGTGATTTGGATAGTGATTAGTGCTGTGGTGTTGCACACTGAGGTAGTGATTTGGATAGTGATTAGTGCTGTGGTGTTGCACACAGTGGTAGTGATTTGGATAGTGATTAGTGGTGTGGTGTTGCACACTGAGGTAGCAATTTGGATAGTGATTAATGCTGTGTTGTTGCACTCAGAGGTAGCGATTTGGATAGTGATTAGTGCTGTGGTGTTGCACACTGAGGTAGTGTTTTGGATAGTGATTAGTGCTGTGCCATTGCACACTGAGGTAGTGATTTGGATTGTGATTAATGCTGTGGTGTTGCACACTGATGAAGTGATTTCGATAGTGATTAGTGCTGTGGTGTTGTACACTGAGGCAGATATTTGGATAGTGATTAGTGCGGTGGTGTTGCACACTGAGGTAGTGATTTATGTAGTGATTAGTGCTGTGGTGTTGCACTCTGAGGTAGCGGTTTGGATAGTGATTAGTGCTGTGGTGTTGCACACTGAGGTAGCGATTTGAATAGTGATTAGTGCTGAGGTGTTGTACACTGAGGTAGCAATTTGTATAGTGATTCGTGCTGTGGTGTTGCACACTGAGGTAGCGATTAGGATAGTGAGTAATGCTGTGGTGTTGCACACTGAGGTAGCGATTTGGATAGTGATTAGTGTTGTGGTGCTGCACACTGAGTTAGCGATTTGGATAGTGATTAATGCTGTGATGTTGCACACTGAGGTAGTGATTTGGATAGTGATTCGTGCTGTGGTGTTGTACACAGGTAGTGATTTGGATAGTGATTCGTGCTGTGGTGTTGTACACTGAGGTAGTGATTTGGATAGTGATTCATGCGGGTGTGTTGCACACTGAGATAGTGATTAGTGCTGTGGTGTTGCACACTGAGGTAGTGATTTGGATTGTGATTAATGCTGTGGAGTTGCACACTGATGTAATGATTTGGATAGTGATTAGTGCTGTGGTGTTGCACACTGAGGCAGTGATTTGGATAGTGATTAGTGCTGTGTTGTTGCACACTGAGGTAGTGATTAGTGCTGTGGTGTTAAACACTGAGTTCGCGATTTGGATAGTGATTACTGTTGTGGTGTTGCACACTAAGGTAGCGATTTGGGTAGTGATTAATGTTGTGGTGCTGCACACTGAGTTTGCGATTTGGATAGTGCTTAATGCTGTGATGTTGCACACTGAGGTAGTGATTTGGATAGTGATTAATGCTGTGGTGTTGCACACTGAGGTAGCAATTTGGATAGTGATTAGTGCTGTGGTGTTGCACACTGAGGAAGCAATTTGGATAGTGATTCATGCAGGGGTGTTGCTCACTGAGATAGTGATTAGTGCTGTGGTGTTGCACACTGAGGTAGTGATTTGGATTGTGATTAATGCTGTGGAGTTGCACACTGATGTAGTGATTTGGATAGTGATTAGTGCTGTGGTGTTGCACTCTGAGGCAGTGATTTGGATAGTGATTAGTGCTGTGGTGTTGCACACTGAGGCAGTGATTTGGTTAGTGATTAGTGTTGTGGTGTTGTACACTGATGTAGTGATTTGGATAGTGATTAGTGCTGTGGTGTTGCACACTGAGGCAGTGATTTGGATAGTGATTAGAGCTGTGGTTTTGCACCCTGAGATAGTGATTTGGATAGTGATTAGTGCTGTGGTGTTGCACACTGAGGTCGTGATTTGGATAGTGATTTGTGCTGTGGTGTTGCACACTGATGTAGTGATTTGGATAGTGATTAGGGCTGTGGTGTTGCACACTGAGGCAGTGATTTGGATAGTGATTAGTGCTGTGTTGTTGCACACTGAGGTAGTGATTAGTGCTGTGGTGTTAAACACTGAGTTCGCGATTTGGATAGTGATTACTGTTGTGGTGTTTCACACTGAGGTAGCGATTTGGATAGTGATTAGTGTTGTGGTGCTGCACACTGAGTTAGCGATTTGGATAGTGATTAATGCTGTGATGTTGCACACTGAGGTAGTGATTTGGATAGTGATTAATGCTGTGGTGTTGCACACAGAGGTAGCAATTTGTATAGTGATTAGTGCTTTCGTGTTGCACACTGATGTAGTGATTTGGATAGTGATTAGTGCTGCGGTGTTGCACACTGAGATAGTGATTTGGATAGTGATTCGTGCTGTGGTGTTGCACACTGAGGTAGTGATTTGGATTGTGATTAATGCTGTGGAGTTGCAGACTGAGGTAGTGATTTGGATAGTGATTAGTGGTGTGGTGTTGCACACTGAGGAAGCAATTTGGATAGTGATTAATGCTGTGTTGTTGCACACTGAGGTAGTGATTTGGATAGTGATTAGTGCTGTGGTGTTGCACACTGAGGTAGTGATTTGGATAGTGATTAGTGCTGTGGTGTTGCACACAGTGGTAGTGATTTGGATAGTGATTAGTGGTGTGGTGTTGCACACTGAGGTAGCAATTTGGATAGTGATTAATGCTGTGTTGTTGCACTCAGAGGTAGCGATTTGGATAGTGATTAGTGCTGTGGTGTTGCACACTGAGGTAGTGTTTTGGATAGTGATTAGTGCTGTGCCATTGCACACTGAGGTAGTGATTTGGATTGTGATTAATGCTGTGGTGTTGCACACTGATGAAGTGATTTCGATAGTGATTAGTGCTGTGGTGTTGTACACTGAGGCAGATATTTGGATAGTGATTAGTGCGGTGGTGTTGCACACTGAGGTAGTGATTTATGTAGTGATTAGTGCTGTGGTGTTGCACTCTGAGGTAGCGGTTTGGATAGTGATTAGTGCTGTGGTGTTGCACACTGAGGTAGCGATTTGAATAGTGATTAGTGCTGAGGTGTTGTACACTGAGGTAGCAATTTGTATAGTGATTCGTGCTGTGGTGTTGCACACTGAGGTAGCGATTAGGATAGTGAGTAATGCTGTGGTGTTGCACACTGAGGTAGCGATTTGGATAGTGATTAGTGTTGTGGTGCTGCACACTGAGTTAGCGATTTGGATAGTGATTAATGCTGTGATGTTGCACACTGAGGTAGTGATTTGGATAGTGATTCGTGCTGTGGTGTTGTACACAGGTAGTGATTTGGATAGTGATTACTGCTGTGGTGTTGCACACTAAGGTAGCGATATGGATAGTGATTAGTGTTGTGGTGCTGCACACTGAGTTAGCGGTTTGGATAGGGATTAATGCTGTGATGTTGCACACTGATGTAGTGATTTGGATAGTGATTAGTGCTGCGGTGTTGCACACTGAGGTAGCAATTTGGATAGTGATTCGTGCTGTGGTGTTGTACACTGAGGTAGTGATTTGGATAGTGATTCATGCGGGTGTGTTGCACACTGAGATAGTGATTAGTGCTGTGGTGTTGCACACTGAGGTAGTGATTTGGATTGTGATTAATGCTGTGGAGTTGCACACTGATGTAATGATTTGGATAGTGATTAGTGCTGTGGTGTTGCACACTGAGGCAGTGATTTGGATAGTGATTAGTGCTGTGTTGTTGCACACTGAGGTAGTGATTAGTGCTGTGGTGTTAAACACTGAGTTCGCGATTTGGATAGTGATTACTGTTGTGGTGTTGCACACTAAGGTAGCGATTTGGGTAGTGATTAATGTTGTGGTGCTGCACACTGAGTTTGCGATTTGGATAGTGCTTAATGCTGTGATGTTGCACACTGAGGTAGTGATTTGGATAGTGATTAATGCTGTGGTGTTGCACACTGAGGTAGCAATTTGGATAGTGATTAGTGCTGTGGTGTTGCACACTGAGGAAGCAATTTGGATAGTGATTCATGCAGGGGTGTTGCTCACTGAGATAGTGATTAGTGCTGTGGTGTTGCACACTGAGGTAGTGATTTGGATTGTGATTAATGCTGTGGAGTTGCACACTGATGTAGTGATTTGGATAGTGATTAGTGCTGTGGTGTTGCACTCTGAGGCAGTGATTTGGATAGTGATTAGTGCTGTGGTGTTGCACACTGAGGTAGTGATTTGGATAGTGATTAGTGGTGTGGTGTTGCACACTGAGGAAGCAATTTGGATAGTGATTAATGCTGTGTTGTTGCACACTGAGGTAGCGGTTTGGATAGTGATTAGTGCTGTGGTGTTGCACACTGAGGTAGTGATTTGGATAGTGATTAGTGCTGTGGTGTTGCACACTGAGGCAGTGATTTGGTTAGTGATTAGTGTTGTGGTGTTGTACACTGATGTAGTGATTTGGATAGTGATTAGTGCTGTGGTGTTGCACACTGAGGCAGTGATTTGGATAGTGATTAGAGCTGTGGTGTTGCACACTGAGGTCGTGATTTGGATAGTGATTTGTGCTGTGGTGTTGCACACTGATGTAGTGATTTGGATAGTGATTAGGGCTGTGGTGTTGCACACTGAGGCAGTGATTTGGATAGTGATTAGTGCTGTGTTGTTGCACACTGAGGTAGTGATTAGTGCTGTGGTGTTAAACACTGAGTTCGCGATTTGGATAGTGATTACTGTTGTGGTGTTTCACACTGAGGTAGCGATTTGGATAGTGATTAGTGTTGTGGTGCGGCACACTGAGTTAGCGATTTGGATAGTGATTAATGCTGTGATGTTGCACACTGAGGTAGTGATTTGGATAGTGATTAATGCTGTGGTGTTGCACACAGAGGTAGCAATTTGTATAGTGATTAGTGCTTTCGTGTTGCACACTGATGTAGTGATTTGGATAGTGATTAGTGCTGCGGTGTTGCACACTGAGATAGTGATTTGGATAGTGATTCGTGCTGTGGTGTTGCACACTGAGGTAGTGATTTGGATTGTGATTAATGCTGTGGAGTTGCAGACTGATGTAGTGATTTGGATAGTGATTAGTGCTGTGGTGTTGCACTCTGAGGCAGTGATGTGGATACTGATTAGTGCTGTGGTGTTGCACACTGAGGTAGTGATTTGGATAGTGATTAGTGGTGTGGTGTTGCACACTGAGGAAGCAATTTGGATAGTGATTAATGCTGTGTTGTTGCACACTGAGGTAGTGATTTGGATAGTGATTAGTGCTGTGGTGTTGCACACTGAGGTAGTGATTTGGATAGTGATTAGTGCTGTGGTGTTGCACACTGAGGCAGTGATTTGCATAGTGATTAGAGCTGTGGTGTTGCACCCTGAGATAGTGATTTGGATAGTGATTAGTGTTGTGGTGCTGCACACTGAGTTAGCGATTTGGATAGTGATTAATGCTGTGGTGTTGCACACTGAGGTAGTGATTTGGATTGTGATTAATGCTGTGGAGTTGCACACTGATGTAGTGAATTGGATAGTGATTAGTGCTGTGGTGTTGCACACTGAGGCAGTGATTTGGATAGTGATTAGTGCTGTGTTGTTGCACACTGAGGTAGTGATTTGGATAGTGATTAGTGCTGTGGTGTTAAACACTGAGTTCGCGATTTGGATAGTGATTACTGTTGTGGTGTTGCACACTAAGGTAGCGATTTGGATAGTGATTAGTGTTGTGGTGCTGCACACTGAGTTAGCGATTTGGATAGTGATTAATGCTGTGGTGTTGCACACTGAGGCAGTGATTTGGATAGTGATTAGTGCTGTGTTGTTGCACACTGAGGTAGTGATTTGGATAGTGATTAGTGCTGTGGTGTTAAACACTGAGTTCGCGATTTGGATAGTGATTACTGTTGTGGTGTTGCACACTAAGGTAGCGATTTGGATAGTGATTAGTGTTGTGGTGCTGCACACTGAGTTAGCGATTTGGATAGTGATTAATGCTGTGGTGTTGCACACTGAGGCAGTGATTTGGATAGTGATTAGTGCTGTGTTGTTGCACACTGAGGTAGTGATTTGGATAGTGATTAGTGCTGTGGTGTTAAACACTGAGTTCGCGATTTGGATAGTGATTACTGTTGTGGTGTTGCACACTAAGGTAGCGATTTGGATAGTGATTAGTGTTGTGGTGCTGCACACTGAGTTAGCGATTTGGATAGTGATTAATGCTGTGGTGTTGCACACTGAGGCAGTGATTTGGATAGTGATTAGTGCTGTGTTGTTGCACACTGAGGTAGTGATTTGGATAGTGATTAGTGCTGTGGTGTTAAACACTGAGTTCGCGATTTGGATAGTGATTACTGTTGTGGTGTTGCACACTAAGGTAGCGATTTGGATAGTGATTAGTGTTGTGGTGCTGCACACTGAGTTAGCGATTTGGATAGTGATTAATGCTGTGGTGTTGCACTCTGAGGCAGTGATTTGGATAGTGA
This sequence comes from Hypanus sabinus, assembly GCF_030144855.1. Taxonomy (NCBI): domain Eukaryota; kingdom Metazoa; phylum Chordata; class Chondrichthyes; order Myliobatiformes; family Dasyatidae; genus Hypanus; species Hypanus sabinus. The sequence continues at coordinate 105,178,690 of NC_082716.1, forward strand.
TTAGTGCTGTGGTGTTGCACACTGAGGTAGTGATTTGGATAGTGATTAGTGGTGTGGTGTTGCACACTGAGGAAGCAATTTGGATAGTGATTAATGCTGTGTTGTTGCACACTGAGGTAGCGATTTGGATAGTGATTAGTGCTGTGGTGTTGCACACTGAGGTAGTGATTTGGATAGTGATTAGTGCTGTGGTGTTGCACACTGAGGTAGTGATTTGGTTAGTGATTAGTGCTGTGGTGTTGTACACTGATTTAGTGATTTGGATAGTGATTAGTGCTGTGGTGTTGCACACTGAGGCAGTGATTTGGATAGTGATTAGAGCTGTGGTGTTGCACCCTGAGATAGTGATTTGGATAGTGATTAGTGCTGAGGTGTTGCACATAGAGTTCGTGATTTGGATAGTGATTTCTGCTGTGGTGTTGTACACTGTGGTAGTGATTTGGATAGTGATTAGTGCTGTGGTGTTGCACACTGAGGCAGTGATTTGGATAGTGATTAGTGCTGTGGTGTTGCACACTGAGGTATTGATTTATGCAGTGATTAGTGCTGTGGTGTTGAACACTGAGGTAGTGATTTGGATAGTGTTTAATGCTGTGGTGTTTTACGCTGAGGTAGTGATTTGCATAGAGATTAGTGCTTTGGTGTTGCACACTGAGTTAGCGATTTGGATATTGATTATTGCTGTGGTGTTGCACACAGAGGTAGCGATTTGGATAGTGATTAGTGTTGTGGTGTTTCACACTGAGGTAGCGATTTGGATAGTGATTAGTGCTGTGGTGTTGCATGCTGAGGTAGCTATTTGGATCGTGATTAGTGCTGCGGTGTTGCACACAGAGGTAGTGATTATTGCTGTGGTGTTGCACACTGAGTTAGTGATTTGGGTTGTGATTAATGCTGCGGAGCTGCACAATGATGTAGTGATTTGAATAGTGATTAGTGCTGTGTTGTTGCACACTGAGGTAGTGATTTGGATAGTGATTAGTGCTGTGGTGTTAAACACTGAGTTCGCGAATTGGATAGTGATTAGTGCTGTGGTGTTGCACACGAAGGTAGCGATTTGGATAGTGATTAGTGTTGTGGTGCTGCACACTGAGTTAGCGATTTGGATAGTGATTAATGCTGTGATGTTGCACACTGAGGTAGTGATTTGGATAGTGATTAATGCTGTGGTGTTGCACACAGAGGTAGCAATTTGTATAGTGATTAGTGCTGTCGTGTTGCACACTGATGTAGTGATTTGGATAGTGATTAGTGCTGCGGTGTTGCACACTGAGGTAGTGATTTGGATAGTGATTCGTGCTGTGGTGTTGTACACAGAGGTAGTGATTTGGATAGTGATTAATGCTGTGGTGTTGCACACCGATGTAGTGATTTGGATTATGATTAATGCTGTGGTGTTGCACACTGATGAAGTGATTTGGATAGTGATTAGTGCTGTGGTGTTGCACACTGAGGTAGTGATTTGGATTGTGATTAATGCTGTGGAGTTGCACACTGATGTAGTTATTTGGATAGAGATTAGTGCTGTGGTGTTGCACACTGAGGTAGTTATTTGTATAGTGATTAGTGCTGTGGTGTTAAACACTGAGTTCGCGATTTGGATAGTGATTACTGCTGTGGTGTTGCACACTAAGGTAGCGATTTGGATAGTGATTAGTGTTGTGGTGCTGCACACTGGGTTAGCGATTTGGATAGTGATTAATGCTGTGATGTTGCACACTGAGGTAGTGATTTGTATAGTGATTAATGCTGCCGTGTTGCACACTGATTTAGTGATTTGGATAGTGATTCGTGCTGTGGTGTTGCACACAGAGGTAGTGATTTAGATAGTGATTACTGCTGTGGTGTTGCACACAGAGGTAGTGATTTGGATAGTGATTAATGGTGTGGTGTTGCACTCTGAGGTAGTGATTTGGATAGTGATTCATGCGGGTGTGTTGCACACTGAGATAGTGATTAGTGCTGTGGTGTTAAACACTGAGTTCGCGATTTGGATAGTGATTAGTGCTGTGGTGTTGCACACTGAGGCTGTGATTTGGATAGTGATTAGTGCTGTGCGTTGCACACTGAGGTAGTGATTTGGATAGTGATTAGTGCTGTGGTGTTAAACACTGAGTTCGCGATTTGGATCGTGATTACTGTTGTGGTTTTGCACACTAAGGTAGCGATTTGGATAGTGATTAGTTTTGTGGTGCTGCACACTGAGTTAGCGATTTGGATTGTGATTAATGCTGTGGTGTTGAACACTGAGGTAGCAATTTGGATCGTGATTAGTGCTGTCGTGTTGCACACTGATGTAGTGATTTGGATAGTGATTAGTCCTGCGGCGTTGCACACTGAGGTAGTGATTTGGATAGTGATTCGTGCTGTGGTGTTGCACTCTGAGGCAGTGATTTGGATAGTGAATAGTGCTGTGGTGTTGCACTCTGAAGTAGTGATTTGGATAGTGATTAGTGGTGTGGTGTTGCTCACTGAGGAAGCAATTTGGATAGTGATTCATGCGGGGGTGTTGCTCACTGAGATAGTGATTAGTGCTGTGGTGCAGCATAGTGAGGTATTGATTTGGATTGTGATTAATGCTGTGGAGTTGCACACTGATGTAGTGATTTGGATAGTGATTAGTGCTGTGGTGTTGCACACTGAGGTAGTTATTTGGATAGTGATTAGTGCTGTGGTGTTAAACACTGAGTTTGCGATTTGGTTAGTGATTACTGCTGTGGTGTTGCACACTAAGGTAGCGATTTGGATAGTGATTAATGCTGTGGTGTTGCACACTGAGGTAGCAATTTGGATAGTGATTAGTGCTGTCGTGTTGCACACTGATGTAGTGATTTGGATAGTGATTAGTCCTGCGGCATTGCACACTGAGGTAGTGATTTGGATAGTGATTTGTGCTGTGGTGTTGTACACAGAGGTAGTGATTTGGATAGTGAATAGTGCTGTGGTGTTGCACACTGAAGTAGTGATTTGGATAGTGATTAGTGGTGTGGTGTTGCACACTGAGGAAGCAATTTGGATAGTGATTAATGCTGTGTTGTTGCACACTGAGGTAGCGATTTGGATAGTGATTAGTGCTGTGGTGTTGCACACTGAGGTAGTGATTTGGATAGTGATTAGTGCTGTGGTGTTGCACACTGAGGCAATGATTTGGTTAGTGATTAGTGCTGTGGTGTTGTACACTGATTTAGTGATTTGGATAGTGATTAGTGCTGTGGTGTTGCATACTGAGGCAGTGATTTGGATAGTGATTAGAGCTGTGGTGATGCACCCTGAGATAGTGATTTGGATAGTGATTAGTGCTGTGGTGTTGAACACTGAGGTCGTGTTTTGGATAGTGATTTGTGCTGTGATGTTGTACACTGAGGTAGTGATTTGGATAGTGATTAGAGCTGTGGTGTTGCACACAGAGGCAGTGATTTGGATAGTGATTAGTGCTGTGGTGTTGCACACTGAGGCATTGATTTATGCAGTGATTAGTGCTGTGGTGTTGAACACTGAGGTAGTGATTTGGATAGTGATTAATGCTGTGGTGTTTTACGCTGAGGTAGTGATTTGCATAGAGATTAGTGCTTTGGTGTTGCACACTGAGTTAGCGATTTGGATATTGATTATTGCTGTGGTGTTGCACACAGAGGTAGCGATTTGGATAGTGATTAGTGTTGTGGTGTTTCACACTGAGGTAGCGATTTGGATAGTGATTAGTGCTGTGGTGTTGCACGCTGAGGTAGCGATTTGGATCGTGATTAGTGCTGCGGTATTGCACACAGAGGTAGTGATTATTGCTGTGGTGTTGCACACTGAGTTAGTGATTTGGGTTGTGATTAATGCTGTGGAGCTGCACAATGACGTAGTGATTTGAATAGTGATTAGTGCTGTGTTGTTGCACACTGAGGTAGTGATTTGGATAGTGATTAGTGCTGTGGTGTTAAACACTGAGTTCGCGATTTGGATCGTGATTACTGCTGTGGTGTTGCACACGAAGGTAGCGATTTGGATAGTGATTAGTGTTGTGGTGCTGAACACTGAGTTAGCGATTTGGATAGTGATTAATGCTGTGGTGTTGCATACAGAGGTAGCAATTTGTATAGTGCTTAGTGCTGTCGTGTTGCACACTGACGTAGTGAATTGGATAGTGATTAGTGCTGCGGTGTTGCACACTGAGGTAGTGATTTGGATAGTGATTCGTGCTGTGGTGTTGCACACTGATGTAGTGATTTGGATTGTGATTAATTCTGTGGTGTTGCACACTGATGTAGTGATTTGGATTGTGATTAATTCTGTGGTGTTGCACACTGATGAAGTGATTTGGATAGTGATTAGTGCTGTGGTGTTGCACACTGAGGCAGAGATTTGGATAGTGATTAGTGTGGTGGTGTTGCACACTGAGGTAGTGATTTGGATTGTGATTAATGCTGTGGAGTTGCACACTGATGTAGTTATTTGGATAGAGATTAGTGCTGTGGTGTTGCACACTGAGGTAGTTATTTGTATAGTGATTAGTGCTGTGGTGTTAAACACTGAGTTCGCGATTTGGATAGTGATTACTGCTGTGGTGTTGCACACTAAGGTAGCGATTTGGATAGTGATTAGTGTTGTGGTGCTGCACACTGGGTTAGCGATTTGGATAGTGATTAATGCTGTGATGTTGCACACTGAGGTAGTGATTTGTATAGTGATTAATGCTGCCGTGTTGCACACTGATTTAGTGATTTGGATAGTGATTCGTGCTGTGGTGTTGCACACAGAGGTAGTGATTTAGATAGTGATTACTGCTGTGGTGTTGCACACAGAGGTAGTGATTTGGATAGTGATTAATGGTGTGGTGTTGCACTCTGAGGTAGTGATTTGGATAGTGATTCATGCGGGTGTGTTGCACACTGAGATAGTGATTAGTGCTGTCGTGTTAAACACTGAGTTCGCGATTTGGATAGTGATTAGTGCTGTGGTGTTGCACACTGAGGCTGTGATTTGGATAGTGATTAGTGCTGTGGTGTTGCACACTGAGGTAGTGATTTGGATAGTGATTAGTGGTGTGGTGTTGCACACTGAGGAAGCAATTTGGATAGTGATTAATGCTGTGTTGTTGCACACTGAGGTAGCGATTTGGATAGTGATTAGTGCTGTGGTGTTGCACACTGAGGTAGTGATTTGGATAGTGATTAGTGCTGTGGTGTTGCACACTGAGGTCGTGATTTGGATAGTGATTTGTGCTGTGGTGTACACTGAGGTAGTGATTTGGATAGTGATTAGTGCTGTGGTGTTGCACATTGAGGCAGTGATTTGGTTAGTGATTAGTGCTGTGGTGTTGTACACTGATTTAGTGATTTGGATAGTGATTAGTGCTGTGGTGTTGCACACTGAGGCAGTGATTTGGATAGTGATTAGAGCTGTGGTGTTGCACCCTGAAATAGTGATTTGGATAGTGATTAGTGCTGTGGTGTTGCACACTGAGGTCGTGATTTGGATAGTGATTTGTGCTGTGGTGTACACTGAGGTAGTGATTTGGATAGTGATTAGTGCTGTGGTGTTGCACACTGAGGCAGTGATTTGGATCGTGATTAGTGCTGTGGTGTTGCACACTGTGGTATTGATTTATGCAGTGATTAGTGCTGTGGTGTTGAACACTGAGGTAGTGATTTGGATAGTGATTAATGCTGTGGTGTTTTACGCTGAGGTAGTGATTTGCATAGAGATTAGTGCTTTGGTGTTGCACACTGAGTTAGCGATTTGGATATTGATTATTGCTGTGGTGTTGCACACAGAGGTAGCGATTTGGATAGTGATTAGTGTTGTGGTGTTTCACACTGAGGTAGCGATTTGGATAGTGGTTAGTGCTGCGGTGTTGCACACAGAGGTAGTGATTATTGCTGTGGTGTTGCACATTGAGTTAGTGATTTGGGTTTTGATTAATGCTGTGGAGCTGCACAATGATGTAGTGATTTGAATAGTGATTAGTGCTGTGTTGTTGCACACTGAGGTAGTGATTTGGATAGTGATTAGTGCTGTGGTGTTGCACACGAAGTTAGCGATTTGGATAGTGATTAGTGTTGTGGTGCTGCACACTGAGTTAGCGATTTGGATAGTGATTAATGCTGTGATGTTGCACACTGAGGTAGTGATTTGGATAGTGATTAATGCTGTGGTGTTGCACACAGAGGTAGCAATTTGTATAGTGATTAGTGGTGTCGTGTTGCACACTGATGTAGTGATTTGGATAGTGATTAGTGCTGCGGTGTTGCACACTGAGGTAGTGATTTGGATAGTGATTCGTGCTGTGGTGTTGTACACAGAGGTAGTGATTTGGATAGTGATTAATGCTGTGGTGTTGCACACCGATGTAGTGATTTGGATTATGATTAATGCTGTGGTGTTGCACACTGATGAAGTGATTTGGATAGTGATTAGTGCTGTGGTGTTGCACACTGAGGTAGTGATTTGGATTGTGATTAATGCTGTGGAGTTGCACACTGATGTAGTTATTTGGATAGAGATTAGTGCTGTGGTGTTGCACACTGAGGTAGTTATTTGTATAGTGATTAGTGCTGTGGTGTTAAACACTGAGTTCGCGATTTGGATAGTGATTACTGCTGTGGTGTTGCACATTAAGGTAGCGATTTGGATAGTGATTAGTGTTGTGGTGCTGCACACTGGGTTAGCGATTTGGATAGTGATTAATGCTGTGATGTTGCACACTGAGGTAGTGATTTGTATAGTGATTAATGCTGTGGTGTTGCACACTGAGGTAGCAATTTGGATAGTGATTAGTGCTGCCGTGTTGCACACTGATTTAGTGATTTGGATAGTGATTCGTGCTGTGGTGTTGCACACAGAGGTAGTGATTTAGATAGTGATTAGTGCTGTGGTGTTGCACACAGAGGTAGTGATTTGGATAGTGATTAATGGTGTGTTGTTGCACTCTGAGGTAGTGATTTGGATAGTGATTCATGCGGGTGTGTTGCACACTGAGATAGTGATTAGTGCTGTGGTGTTAAACACTGAGTTCGCGATTTGGATAGTGATTAGTGCTGTGGTGTTGCACACTGAGGCTGTGATTTGGATAGTGATTAGTGCTGTGCGTTGCACACTGAGGTAGTGATTTGGATAGTGATTAGTGCTGTGGTGTTAAACACTGAGTTCGCGATTTGGATCGTGATTACTGTTGTGGTTTTGCACACTAAGGTAGCGATTTGGATAGTGATTAGTTTTGTGGTGCTGCACACTGAGTAAGCGATTTGGATTGTGATTAATGCTGTGGTGTTGAACACTGAGGTAGCAATTTGGATAGTGATTAGTGCTGCTGTGTTGCACACTGATCTAGTGATTTGGATAGTGATTCGTGCTGTGGTGTTGCACACAGAGGTAGTGATTTGGATAGTGATTAGTGCTGTGGTGTTGCACACAGAGGTAGTGATTTGGATAGTGATTAATGGTGTGGTGTTGCACTCTGAGGTAGTGATTTGGATAGTGATTCATGCGGGTGTGTTGCACACTGAGATAGTGATTAGTGCTGTGGTGTTGCACACTGAGGTAGTGATTTGGATTGTGATTAATGCTGTGGAGTTGCACACTGAGGCTGTGATTTGGATAGTGATTAGTGCTGTGTGTTGCACACTGAGGTAGTGATTTGGATAGTGATTAGTGCTGTGGTGTTAAACACTGAGTTCGCGATTTGGAACGTGATTACTGTTGTGGTGTTGCACACTAAGGTAGCGATTTGGATAGTGATTAGTTTGGTGGTGCTGCACACTGAGTTGGCGATTTGGATAGTGATTAATGCTGTGGTGTTGCACACTGAGGTAGCAATTTGGATCGTGATTAGTGCTGTCGTGTTGCACACTGATGTTGTGATTTGGATAGTGATTAGTCCTGCGGCGTTGCACACTGAGGTAGTGATTTGGATAGTGATTCGTGCTGTGGTGTTGCACTCTGAGGCTGTGATTTGGATAGTGATTAGTGCTGTGTGTTGCACACTGAGGTAGTGATTTGGATAGTGATTAGTGCTGTGGTGTTAAACACTGAGTTCGCGATTTGGAACGTGATTACTGTTGTGGTGTTGCACACTAAGGTAGCGATTTGGATAGTGATTAGTTTGGTGGTGCTGCACACTGAGTAAGCGATTTGGATTGTGATTAATGCTGTGGTGTTGAACACTGAGGTAGCAATTTGGATCGTGATTAGTGCTGTCGTGTTGCACACTGATGTTGTGATTTGGATAGTGATTAGTCCTGCGGCGTTGCACACTGAGGTAGTGATTTGGATAGTAAATAGTGCTGTGGTGTTGCACACTGAAGTAGTGATTTGGATAGTGATTAGTGGTGTGGTGTTGCTCACTGAGGAAGCAATTTGGATAGTGATTCATGCGGGGTTGTTGCTCACTGAGATAGTGATTAGTGCTGTGGTGTTGCACAGTGATGTACTGATTTGGATTGTGATTAATGCTGTGGAGTTGCACACTGAAGTAGTGATTTGGATAGTGATTAGTGCTGTGGTGTTGCACTGAGGCAGTGATTTGGATAGTGATTACTGCTGTGGTGTTGCACACTAAGGTAGCGATTTGGATAGTGATTAGTGTTGTGGTGCTGCACACTGAGTTAGCGATTTGGATAGTGATTAATGCTGTGATGTTGCACACTGAGGTAGTGATTTGTATAGTGATTAATGCTGTGGTGTTGCACACTGAGGTAGCAATTTGGATAGTGATTAGTGCTGCCGTGTTGCACACTGATCTAGTGATTTGGATAGTGATTCGTGCTGTGGTGTTGCACACAGAGGTAGTGATTTGGATAGTGATTAGTGCTGTGGTGTTGCACACAGAGGTAGTGATTTGGATAGTGATTAATGGTGTGGTGTTGCACTCTGAGGTAGTGATTTGGATAGTGATTAGTGCTGTGGTGTTGCACACTGAGGTCGTGATTTGGATAGTGATTTGTGCTGTGGTGTTGTACACTGAGGTAGTGATTTGGATAGTGATTAGTGCTGTGGTGTTGCACACTGAGGTATTGATTTATGCAGTGATTAGTGCTGTGGTGTTGAACACTGAGGTAGTGATTTGGATAGTGATTAATGCTGTGGTGTTTTACGCTGAGGTAGTGATTTGCATAGAGATTAGAGTTTGGTGTTGCACAGTGAGTTAGCGATTTGGATATTGATTATTGCTGTGGTGTTGCACACAGAGGTAGTGATTTAGATAGTGATTACTGCTGTGGTGTTGCACACAGAGGTAGTGATTTGGATAGTGATTAATGGTGTGGTGTTGCACTCTGAGGTAGTGATTTGGATAGTGATTCATGCGGGTGTGTTGCACACTGAGATAGTGATTAGTGCTGTGGTGTTAAACACTGAGTTCGCGATTTGGATAGTGATTAGTGCTGTGGTGTTGCACACTGAGGCTGTGATTTGGATAGTGATTAGTGCTGTGGTGTTGCACACTGAGGTAGTGATTTGGATAGTGATTAGTGGTGTGGTGTTGCACACTGAGGAAGCAATTTGGATAGTGATTAATGCTGTGTTGTTGCACACTGAGGTAGCGATTTGGATAGTGATTAGTGCTGTGGTGTTGCACACTGAGGTAGTGATTTGGATAGTGATTAGTGCTGTGGTGTTGCACACTGAGGTCGTGATTTGGATAGTGATTTGTGCTGTGGTGTACACTGAGGTAGTGATTTGGATAGTGATTAGTGCTGTGGTGTTGCAGATTGAGGCAGTGATTTGGTTAGTGATTAGTGCTGTGGTGTTGTACACTGATTTAGTGATTTGGATAGTGATTAGTGCTGTGGTGTTGCACACTGAGGCAGTGATTTGGATAGTGATTAGAGCTGTGGTGTTGCACCCTGAAATAGTGATTTGGATAGTGATTAGTGCTGTGGTGTTGCACACTGAGGTCGTGATTTGGATAGTGATTTGTGCTGTGGTGTACACTGAGGTAGTGATTTGGATAGTGATTAGTGCTGTGGTGTTGCACACTGAGGCAGTGATTTGGATCGTGATTAGTGCTGTGGTGTTGCACACTGTGGTATTGATTTATGCAGTGATTAGTGCTGTGGTGTTGAACACTGAGGTAGTGATTTGGATAGTGATTAATGCTGTGGTGTTTTACGCTGAGGTAGTGATTTGCATAGAGATTAGTGCTTTGGTGTTGCACACTGAGTTAGCGATTTGGATATTGATTATTGCTGTGGTGTTGCACACAGAGGTAGCGATTTGGATAGTGATTAGTGTTGTGGTGTTTCACACTGAGGTAGCGATTTGGATAGTGGTTAGTGCTGCGGTGTTGCATACAGAGGTAGTGATTATTGCTGTGGTGTTGCACATTGAGTTAGTGATTTGGGTTTTGATTAATGCTGTGGAGCTGCACAATGATGTAGTGATTTGAATAGTGATTAGTGCTGTGTTGTTGCACACTGAGGTAGTGATTTGGATAGTGATTAGTGCTGTGGTGTTGCACACGAAGTTAGCGATTTGGATATTGATTAGTGTTGTGGTGCTGCACACTGAGTTAGCGATTTGGATAGTGATTAATGCTGTGATGTTGCACACTGAGGTAGTGATTTGGATAGTGATTAATGCTGTGGTGTTGCACACAGAGGTAGCAATTTGTATAGTGATTAGTGGTGTCGTGTTGCACACTGATGTAGTGATTTGGATAGTGATTAGTGCTGCGGTGTTGCACACTGAGGTAGTGATTTGGATAGTGATTCGTGCTGTGGTGTTGTACACAGAGGTAGTGATTTGGATAGTGATTAATGCTGTGGTGTTGCACACCGATGTAGTGATTTGGATTATGATTAATGCTGTGGTGTTGCACACTGATGAAGTGATTTGGATAGTGATTAGTGCTGTGGTGTTGCACACTGAGGTAGTGATTTGGATTGTGATTAATGCTGTGGAGTTGCACACTGATGTAGTTATTTGGATAGAGATTAGTGCTGTGGTGTTGCACACTGAGGTAGTTATTTGTATAGTGATTAGTGCTGTGGTGTTAAACACTGAGTTCGCGATTTGGATAGTGATTACTGCTGTGGTGTTGCACATTAAGGTAGCGATTTGGATAGTGATTAGTGTTGTGGTGCTGCACACTGGGTTAGCGATTTGGATAGTGATTAATGCTGTGATGTTGCACACTGAGGTAGTGATTTGTATAGTGATTAATGCTGTGGTGTTGCACACTGAGGTAGCAATTTGGATAGTGATTAGTGCTGCCGTGTTGCACACTGATTTAGTGATTTGGATAGTGATTCGTGCTGTGGTGTTGCACACAGAGGTAGTGATTTAGATAGTGATTAGTGCTGTGGTGTTGCACACAGAGGTAGTGATTTGGATAGTGATTAATGGTGTGGTGTTGCACTCTGAGGTAGTGATTTGGATAGTGATTCATGCGGGTGTGTTGCACACTGAGATAGTGATTAGTGCTGTGGTGTTAAACACTGAGTTCGCGATTTGGATAGTGATTAGTGCTGTGGTGTTGCACACTGAGGCTGTGATTTGGATAGTGATTAGTGCTGTGCGTTGCACACTGAGGTAGTGATTTGGATAGTGATTAGTGCTGTGGTGTTAAACACTGAGTTCGCGATTTGGATCGTGATTACTGTTGTGGTTTTGCACACTAAGGTAGCGATTTGGATAGTGATTAGTTTTGTGGTGCTGCACACTGAGTAAGCGATTTGGATTGTGATTAATGCTGTGGTGTTGAACACTGAGGTAGCAATTTGGATAGTGATTAGTGCTGCTGTGTTGCACACTGATCTAGTGATTTGGATAGTGATTCGTGCTGTGGTGTTGCACACAGAGGTAGTGATTTGGATAGTGATTAGTGCTGTGGTGTTGCACACAGAGGTAGTGATTTGGATAGTGATTAATGGTGTGGTGTTGCACTCTGAGGTAGTGATTTGGATAGTGATTCATGCGGGTGTGTTGCACACTGAGATAGTGATTAGTGCTGTGGTGTTGCACACTGAGGTAGTGATTTGGATTGTGATTAATGCTGTGGAGTTGCACACTGAGGCTGTGATTTGGATAGTGATTAGTGCTGTGTGTTGCACACTGAGGTAGTGATTTGGATAGTGATTAGTGCTGTGGTGTTAAACACTGAGTTCGCGATTTGGAACGTGATTACTGTTGTGGTGTTGCACACTAAGGTAGCGATTTGGATAGTGATTAGTTTGGTGGTGCTGCACACTGAGTTGGCGATTTGGATAGTGATTAATGCTGTGGTGTTGCACACTGAGGTAGCAATTTGGATCGTGATTAGTGCTGTCGTGTTGCACACTGATGTTGTGATTTGGATAGTGATTAGTCCTGCGGCGTTGCACACTGAGGTAGTGATTTGGATAGTGATTCGTGCTGTGGTGTTGCACTCTGAGGCAGTGATTTGGATAGTAAATAGTGCTGTGGTGTTGCACACTGAAGTAGTGATTTGGATAGTGATTAGTGGTGTGGTGTTGCTCACTGAGGAAGCAATTTGGATAGTGATTCATGCGGGGTTGTTGCTCACTGAGATAGTGATTAGTGCTGTGGTGTTGCACAGTGATGTACTGATTTGGATTGTGATTAATGCTGTGGAGTTGCACACTGAAGTAGTGATTTGGATAGTGATTAGTGCTGTGGTGTTGCACTGAGGCAGTGATTTGGATAGTGATTACTGCTGTGGTGTTGCACACTAAGGTAGCGATTTGGATAGTGATTAGTGTTGTGGTGCTGCACACTGAGTTAGCGATTTGGATAGTGATTAATGCTGTGATGTTGCACACTGAGGTAGTGATTTGTATAGTGATTAATGCTGTGGTGTTGCACACTGAGGTAGCAATTTGGATAGTGATTAGTGCTGCCGTGTTGCACACTGATCTAGTGATTTGGATAGTGATTCGTGCTGTGGTGTTGCACACAGAGGTAGTGATTTGGATAGTGATTAGTGCTGTGGTGTTGCACACAGAGGTAGTGATTTGGATAGTGATTAATGGTGTGGTGTTGCACTCTGAGGTAGTGATTTGGATAGTGATTAGTGCTGTGGTGTTGCACACTGAGGTCGTGATTTGGATAGTGATTTGTGCTGTGGTGTTGTACACTGAGGTAGTGATTTGGATAGTGATTAGTGCTGTGGTGTTGCACACTGAGGTATTGATTTATGCAGTGATTAGTGCTGTGGTGTTGAACACTGAGGTAGTGATTTGGATAGTGATTAATGCTGTGGTGTTTTACGCTGAGGTAGTGATTTGCATAGAGATTAGAGTTTGGTGTTGCACACTGAGTTAGCGATTTGGATATTGATTATTGCTGTGGTGTTGCACACAGAGGTAGCTATTTGGATAGTGATTAGTGTTGTGGTGTTTCACACTGAGGTAGCGATTTGGATAGTGATTAGTGCTGCGGTGTTGCACACAGAGGTAGTGATTATTGCTGTGGTGTTGCACATTGAGTTAGTGATTTGGGTTTTTATTAATGCTGTGGAGCTGCACAATGATGTAGTGATTTGAATAGTGATTAGTGCTGTGTTGTTGCACACTGAGGTAGTGATTTGGATAGTGATTAGTGCTGTGGTGTTGCACACGAAGGTAGCGATTTGGATAGTGATTAGTGTTGTGGTGCTGCACACTGAGTTAGCGATTTGGATAGTGATTAATGCTGTGATGTTGCACACTGAGTTAGCGATTTGGATATTGATTATTGCTGTGGTGTTGCACACAGAGGTAGCTATTTGGATAGTGATTAGTGTTGTGGTGTTTCACACTGAGGTAGCGATTTGGATAGTGATTAGTGCTGCGGTGTTGCACACAGAGGTAGTGATTATTGCTGTGGTGTTGCACATTGAGTTAGTGATTTGGGTTTTTATTAATGCTGTGGAGCTGCACAATGATGTAGTGATTTGAATAGTGATTAGTGCTGTGTTGTTGCACACTGAGGTAGTGATTTGGATAGTGATTAGTGCTGTGGTGTTGCACACGAAGGTAGCGATTTGGATAGTGATTAGTGTTGTGGTGCTGCACACTGAGTTAGCGATTTGGATAGTGATTAATGCTGTGATGTTGCACACTGAGGTAGTGATTTGGATAGTGATTAATGCTGTGGTGTTGCACACAGAGGTAGCAATTTGTATAGTGATTAGTGCTGTCGTGTTGCACACTGATGTAGTGATTTGGATAGTGATTAGTGCTGCGGTGTTGCACACTGAGGTAGTGATTTGGATAGTGATTCGTGCTGTGGTGTTGTACACAGAGGTAGTGATTTGGATAGTGATTAATGCTGTGGTGTTGCACACCGATGTAGTGATTTGGATTATGATTAATGCTGTGGTGTTGCACACTGATGAAGTGATTTGGATAGTGATTAGTGCTGTGGTGTTGCACACTGAGGTAGTGATTTGGATTGTGATTAATGCTGTGGAGTTGCACACTGATGTAGTTATTTGGATAGAGATTAGTGCTGTGGTGTTGCACACTGAGGTAGTTATTTGTATAGTGATTAGTGCTGTGGTGTTAAACACTGAGTTCGCGATTTGGATAGTGATTACTGCTGTGGTGTTGCACACTAAGGTAGCGATTTGGATAGTGATTAGTGTTGTGGTGCTGCACACTGGGTTAGCGATTTGGATAGTGATTACTGCTGTGGTGCTGCACACTGGGTTAGCGATTTGGATAGTGATTAATGCTGTGATGTTGCACACTGAGGTAGTGATTTGTATAGTGATTAATGCTGCCGTGTTGCACACTGATTTAGTGATTTGGATAGTGATTCGTGCTGTGGTGTTGCACACAGAGGTAGTGATTTAGATAGTGATTACTGCTGTGGTGTTGCACACAGAGGTAGTGATTTGGATAGTGATTAATGGTGTGGTGTTGCACTCTGAGGTAGTGATTTGGATAGTGATTCATGCGGGTGTGTTGCACACTGAGATAGTGATTAGTGCTGTGGTGTTAAACACTGAGTTCGCGATTTGGATAGTGATTAGTGCTGTGGTGTTGCACACTGAGGCTGTGATTTGGATAGTGATTAGTGCTGTGCGTTGCACACTGAGGTAGTGATTTGGATAGTGATTAGTGCTGTGGTGTTAAACACTGAGTTCGCGATTTGGATCGTGATTACTGTTGTGGTTTTGCACACTAAGGTAGCGATTTGGATAGTGATTAGTTTTGTGGTGCTGCACACTGAGTTAGCGATTTGGATTGTGATTAATGCTGTGGTGTTGAACACTGAGGTAGCAATTTGGATCGTGATTAGTGCTGTCGTGTTGCACACTGATGTAGTGATTTGGATAGTGATTAGTCCTGCGGCGTTGCACACTGAGGTAGTGATTTGGATAGTGATTCGTGCTGTGGTGTTGCACTCTGAAGTAGTGATTTGGATAGTGATTAGTGGTGTGGTGTTGCTCACTGAGGAAGCAATTTGGATAGTGATTCATGCGGGGGTGTTGCTCACTGAGATAGTGATTAGTGCTGTGGTGCAGCATAGTGAGGTATTGATTTGGATTGTGATTAATGCTGTGGAGTTGCACACTGATGTAGTGATTTGGATAGTGATTAGTGCTGTGGTGTTGCACACTGAGGTAGTTATTTGGATAGTGATTAGTGCTGTGGTGTTAAACACTGAGTTTGCGATTTGGTTAGTGATTACTGCTGTGGTGTTGCACACTAAGGTAGCGATTTGGATAGTGATTAATGCTGTGGTGTTGCACACTGAGGTAGCAATTTGGATAGTGATTAGTGCTGTCGTGTTGCACACTGATGTAGTGATTTGGATAGTGATTAGTCCTGCGGCATTGTACACTGAGGTAGTGATTTGGATAGTGATTTGTGCTGTGGTGTTGTACACAGAGGTAGTGATTTGGATAGTGAATAGTGCTGTGGTGTTGCACACTGAAGTAGTGATTTGGATAGTGATTAGTGGTGTGGTGTTGCACACTGAGGAAGCAATTTGGATAGTGATTAATGCTGTGTTGTTGCACACTGAGGTAGCGATTTGGATAGTGATTAGTGCTGTGGTGTTGCACACTGAGGTAGTGATTTGGATAGTAAATAGTGCTGTGGTGTTGCACACTGAGGCAATGATTTGGTTAGTGATTAGTGCTGTGGTGTTGTACACTGATTTAGTGATTTGGATAGTGATTAGTGCTGTGGTGTTGCATACTGAGGCAGTGATTTGGATAGTGATTAGAGCTGTGGTGATGCACCCTGAGATAGTGATTTGGATAGTGATTAGTGCTGTGGTGTTGCACACTGAGGTCGTGTTTTGGATAGTGATTTGTGCTGTGATGTTGTACACTGAGGTAGTGATTTGGATAGTGATTAGTGCTGTGGTGTTGCACACAGAGGCAGTGATTTGGATAGTGATTAGTGCTGTGGTGTTGCACACTGAGGCATTGATTTATGCAGTGATTAGTGCTGTGGTGTTGAACACTGAGGTAGTGATTTGGATAGTGATTAATGCTGTGGTGTTTTACGCTGAGGTAGTGATTTGCATAGAGATTAGTGCTTTGGTGTTGCACACTGAGTTAGCGATTTGGATATTGATTATTGCTGTGGTGTTGCACACAGAGGTAGCGATTTGGATAGTGATTAGTGTTGTGGTGTTTCACACTGAGGTAGCGATTTGGATAGTGATTAGTGCTGTGGTGTTGCACGCTGAGGTAGCGATTTGGATCGTGATTAGTGCTGCGGTATTGCACACAGAGGTAGTGATTATTGCTGTGGTGTTGCACACTGAGTTAGTGATTTGGGTTGTGATTAATGCTGTGGAGCTGCACAATGACGTAGTGATTTGAATAGTGATTAGTGCTGTGTTGTTGCACACTGAGGTAGTGATTTGGATAGTGATTAGTGCTGTGGTGTTAAACACTGAGTTCGCGATTTGGATCGTGATTACTGCTGTGGTGTTGCACACGAAGGTAGCGATTTGGATAGTGATTAGTGTTGTGGTGCTGAACACTGAGTTAGCGATTTGGATAGTGATTAATGCTGTGGTGTTGCACACAGAGGTAGCAATTTGTATAGTGATTAGTGCTGTCGTGTTGCACACTGACGTAGTGATTTGGATAGTGATTAGTGCTGCGGTGTTGCACACTGAGGTAGTGATTTGGATAGTGATTCGTGCTGTGGTGTTGCACACTGATGTAGTGATTTGGATTGTGATTAATTCTGTGGTGTTGCACACTGATGTAGTGATTTGTATTGTGATTAATTCTGTGGTGTTGCACACTGATGAAGTGATTTGGATAGTGATTAGTGCTGTGGTGTTGCACACTGAGGCAGAGATTTGGATAGTGATTAGTGTGGTGGTGTTGCACACTGAGGTAGTGATTTGGATTGTGATTAATGCTGTGGAGTTGCACACTGATGTAGTTATTTGGATAGAGATTAGTGCTGTGGTGTTGCACACTGAGGTAGTTATTTGTATAGTGATTAGTGCTGTGGTGTTAAACACTGAGTTCGCGATTTGGATAGTGATTACTGCTGTGGTGTTGCACACTAAGGTAGCGATTTGGATAGTGATTAGTGTTGTGGTGCTGCACACTGGGTTAGCGATTTGGATAGTGATTAATGCTGTGATGTTGCACACTGAGGTAGTGATTTGTATAGTGATTAATGCTGCCGTGTTGCACACTGATTTAGTGATTTGGATAGTGATTCGTGCTGTGGTGTTGCACACAGAGGTAGTGATTTAGATAGTGATTACTGCTGTGGTGTTGCACACAGAGGTAGTGATTTGGATAGTGATTAATGGTGTGGTGTTGCACTCTGAGGTAGTGATTTGGATAGTGATTCATGCGGGTGTGTTGCACACTGATAGTGATTAGTGCTGTGGTGTTAAACACTGAGTTCGCGATTTGGATAGTGATTAGTGCTGTGGTGTTGCACACTGAGGCTGTGATTTGGATAGTGATTAGTGCTGTGCGTTGCACACTGAGGTAGTGATTTGGATAGTGATTAGTGCTGTGGTGTTAAACACTGAGTTCGCGATTTGGATCGTGATTACTGTTGTGGTTTTGCACACTAAGGTAGCGATTTGGATAGTGATTAGTTTTGTGGTGCTGCACACTGAGTTAGCGATTTGGATTGTGATTAATGCTGTGGTGTTGAACACTGAGGTAGCAATTTGGATCGTGATTAGTGCTGTCGTGTTGCACACTGATGTAGTGATTTGGATAGTGATTAGTCCTGCGGCGTTGCACACTGAGGTAGTGATTTGGATAGTGATTCGTGCTGTGGTGTTGCACTCTGAGGCAGTGATTTGGATAGTGAATAGTGCTGTGGTGTTGCACACTGAAGTAGTGATTTGGATAGTGATTAGTGG
Source organism: Hypanus sabinus (assembly GCF_030144855.1). Taxonomy (NCBI): domain Eukaryota; kingdom Metazoa; phylum Chordata; class Chondrichthyes; order Myliobatiformes; family Dasyatidae; genus Hypanus; species Hypanus sabinus. The sequence continues at coordinate 105,196,969 of NC_082716.1, forward strand.
TGTGGTGTTGCTCACTGAGGAAGCAATTTGGATAGTGATTCATGCGGGGGTGTTGCTCACTGAGATAGTGATTAGTGCTGTGGTGCAGCATAGTGAGGTACTGATTTGGATTGTGATTAATGCTGTGGAGTTGCACACTGATGTAGTGATTTGGATAGTGATTAGTGCTGTGGTGTTGCACACTGAGGTAGTTATTTGGATAGTGATTAGTGCTGTGGTGTTAAACACTGAGTTTGCGATTTGGTTAGTGATTACTGCTGTGGTGTTGCACACTAAGGTAGCGATTTGGATAGTGATTAATGCTGTGGTGTTGCACACTGAGGTAGCAATTTGGATAGTGATTAGTGCTGTCGTGTTGCACACTGATGTAGTGATTTGGATAGTGATTAGTCCTGCGGCATTGCACACTGAGGTAGTGATTTGGATAGTGATTTGTGCTGTGTTGTTGTACACAGAGGTAGTGATTTGGATAGTGAATAGTGCTGTGGTGTTGCACACTGAAGTAGTGATTTGGATAGTGATTAGTGGTGTGGTGTTGCACACTGAGGAAGCAATTTGGATAGTGATAAATGCTGTGTTGTTGCACACTGAGGTAGCGATTTGGATAGTGATTAGTGCTGTGGTGTTGCACACTGAGGTAGTGATTTGGATAGTGATTAGTGCTGTGGTGTTGCACACTGAGGCAATGATTTGGTTAGTGATTAGTGCTGTGGTGTTGTACACTGATTTAGTGATTTGGATAGTGATTAGTGCTGTGGTGTTGCATACTGAGGCAGTGATTTGGATAGTGATTAGAGCTGTGGTGATGCACCCTGAGATAGTGATTTGGATAGTGATTAGTGCTGTGGTGTTGCACACTGAGGTCGTGTTTTGGATAGTGATTTGTGCTGTGGTGTTGTACACTGAGGTAGTGATTTGGATAGTGATTAGTGCTGTGGTGTTGCACACAGAGGCAGTGATTTGGATAGTGATTAGTGCTGTGGTGTTGCACACTGAGGCATTGATTTATGCAGTGATTAGTGCTGTGGTGTTGAACACTGAGGTAGTGATTTGGATAGTGATTAATGCTGTGGTGTTTTACGCTGAGGTAGTGATTTGCATAGAGATTAGTGCTTTGGTGTTGCACACTGAGTTAGCGATTTGGATATTGATTATTGCTGTGGTGTTGCACACAGAGGTAGCGATTTGGATAGTGATTAGTGTTGTGGTGTTTCACACTGAGGTAGCGATTTGGATAGTGATTAGTGCTGTGGTGTTGCACGCTGAGGTAGCGATTTGGATCGTGATTAGTGCTGCGGTATTGCACACAGAGGTAGTGATTATTGCTGTGGTGTTGCACACTGAGTTAGTGATTTGGGTTGTGATTAATGCTGTGGAGCTGCACAATGACGTAGTGATTTGAATAGTGATTAGTGCTGTGTTGTTGAACACTGAGGTAGTGATTTGGATAGTGATTAGTGCTGTGGTGTTAAACACTGATTTCGCGATTTGGATCGTGATTACTGCTGTGGTGTTGCACACGAAGGTAGCGATTTGGATAGTGATTAGTGTTGTGGTGCTGAACACTGAGTTAGCGATTTGGATAGTGATTAATGCTGTGGTGTTGCACACAGAGGTAGCAATTTGTATAGTGATTAGTGCTGTCATGTTGCACACTGACGTGATTTGGATAGTGATTAGTGCTGCGGTGTTGCACACTGAGGTAGTGATTTGGATAGTGATTCGTGCTGTGGTGTTGCACACTGATGTAGTGATTTGGATTGTGATTAATTCTGTGGTGTTGCACACTGATGAAGTGATTTGGATAGTGATTAGTGCTGTGGTGTTGCACACTGAGGCAGAGATTTGGATAGTGATTAGTGTGGTGGTGTTGCACACTGAGGTAGTGATTTATGTAGTGATTAGTGCTGTGGTGTTGCACTCTGAGGTAGCGGTTTGGATAGTGATTAGTGCTGTGGTGTTGCACACTGAGGTAGCGATTTGAATAGTGATTAGTGCTGAGGTGTTGTACACTGAGGTAGCAATTTGGATAGTGATTCGTGCTGTGGTGTTGCACACTGAGGTAGCGATTAGGATAGTGAGTAATGCTGTGGTGTTGCACACTGAGGTAGCAAATTAGATAGTGATTCGTGCGGTGGTTTTGTACACTGAGGTAGTGATTTGGATAGTGATTCACGCGGGGGTATTGCACACTGAGGTAGTGATTAGTGCTGTGGTGTTGCACACTGATGTAGGGATTTGGATTGTAATTAATGCTGTGATGTTGCACACTGAGGTAGTGATTTGGATAGTGATTAATGCTGTGGTGTTGCACACTGAGGTAGCAATTTGGATAGTGATTAGTGCTGCCGTGTTGCACACTGATCTAGTGATTTAGATAGTGATTCGTGCTGTGGTGTTGCACACAGAGGTAGTGATTTGTGTAGTGATTAGTGCTATGGTGTTGCACTCTGAGGTAGCGATTTGGATAGTGATTAGTGCTGTGGTGTTGCACACTGAGGTAGCGATTTGAATAGTGATTAGTGCTGAGGTGTTGTACACTGAGGTAGCAATTTGGATAGTGATTAGTGCTGTGGTGTTGCAGACTGAGTTAGTGATTTGGATAGTGATTAATGCTGTGATGTTGCACACTGAGGTAGCGATTTGGATAGTGATTAATGCTGTGCTGTTGAACACTGAGGTAGCGATTTGCATAGTGATTAATGTTGTGTTGTTGCATTATGAGGTAGCGATGTGAATACTGATTAGTGCTGTGGTGTTGCACACTGAGGTAATGATTTGGATAGTGTTTAGTGCTGTGGTGTTGCACACTGAGGGAATGATTTGGATAGTGATTAATGCTGTGGTGTTGCACTCTGAGGTAGTGATTTGGATAGTGATTAGTGCTGTGGTGTTGCACACTGAGGTAGTGATGTGGATAGTGATTAGTGCTGTGGTGTTGCACACTGAGGTAGTGATTTGGATAGTGATAAGTGCTGTGGTGTTGCACACTGAGGCAGTGATTTGGATAGTGATTAGAGCTGTGGTGTTGCACCCTGAGGTAGTGATTTGGATAGTGATTAGTGCTGTAGTGTTGCACACGGAGGTAGTGATCTGGATATTGATTCGTGCTGTGGTGTTGTACACTGAGGTAGTGATTTGGATTGTGATTAATGCTGTGGTGTTGCACACTGATGTAGTGATTTGGATAGTGGTTAGTGCTGTGGTGTTGCACACTGAGGTAGCGATTTGAATAGTGATTAGTGCTGAGGTGTTGTACACTGAGGTAGCAATTTGGATAGTGATTCGTGCTGTGGTGTTGCACGCTGAGGTAGCAATTAGGATAGTGAGTAATGCTGTGGTGTTGCACACTGAGGTAGCGAATTAGATAGTGATTCGTGCGGTGGTGTTGTACACTGAGGTAGCAATTTGGATAGTGATTCACGCGGGGGTGTTGCACACTGAGGTAGTGATTAGTGCTGTGGTGTTGCACACTGATGTATTGATTTGGATTGTGATTAATGCTGTGGAGTTGCACACTGATGTAGTTATTTGGATAGAGATTAGTGCTGTGGTGTTGCACACTGAGGTAGTTATTTGGATAGTGATTAGTGCTGTGGTGTTAAACACTGAGTTCGCGATTTGGATAGTGATTACTGCTGTGGTGTTGCACACTAAGGTAGTGATTTGGATAGTGATTAGTGTTGTGGTGCTGCACACTGAGTTAGCGATTTGGATAGTGATTAATGCTGTGATGTTGCACACTGAGGTAGTGATTTGTATAGTGATTAATGCTGTGGTATTGCACACTGAGGTAGCAATTTGGATAGTGATTAGTGCTGCCGTGTTGCACACTGATCTAGTGATTTGGATAGTGATTCGTGCTGTGGTGTTGCACACAGAGGTAGTGATTTGGATAGTGAGTAGTGCTGTGGTGTTGCACACAGAGGTAGTGATTTGGATAGTGATTAATGGTGTGGTGTTGCACTCTGAGGTAGTGATTTGGATAGTGATTCATGCGGGTGTGTTGCACACTGAGATAGTGATTAGTGCTGTGGTGTTGCACACTGAGGTAGTGAGTTGGATTGTGATTAATGCTGTGGAGTTGCACACTGATGTAGTGATTTGGATAGTGATTAGTGCTGTGGTGTTGCACACTGAGGCTGTGATTTGGATAGTGATTAGTGCTGTGCGTTGCACACTGAGGTAGTGATTTGGATAGTGATTAGTGCTGTGGTGTTAAACACTGAGTTCACGATTTGGATCGTGATTACTGTTGTGTTGTTGCACACTAAGGTAGCGATTTGGATAGTGATTAGTTTTGTGGTGCTGCACACTGAGTTGGCGATTTGGATAGTGATTAATGCTGTGGTGTTGCACTCTGAGGTAGCAATTTGGATCGTGATTAGTGCTGTCGTGTTGCACACTGATGTAGTGATTTGGATAGTGATTAGTCCTGCGGCGTTGCACACTGAGGTAGTGATTTGGATAGTGATTCGTGCTGTGGTGTTGCACTCTGAGGCAGTGATTTGGATAGTAAATAGTGCTGTGGTGTTGCACACTGAAGTAGTGATTTGGATAGTGATTAGTGGTGTGGTGTTGCTCACTGAGGAAGCAATTTGGATAGTGATTCATGCGGGGTTGTTGCTCACTGAGATAGTGATTAGTGCTGTGGTGTTGCACAGTGAGGTACTGATTTGGATTGTGATTAATGCTGTGGAGTTGCACACTGATGTAGTGATTTGGATAGTGATTAGTGCTGTGGTGTTGCACTCTGAGGCAGTGATTTGGATAGTGATTAGTGCTGTGGTGTTGCACACAGAGGTAGTGATTTGGTTAGTGATTAGTGGTGTGGTGTTGCACACTGAGGAAGCAATTTGGATAGTGATTAATGCTGTGTTGTTGCACACTGAGGTAGCGATTTGTATAGTGATTAGTGCTGTGGTGTTGCACACTGAGGTAGTGATTTGGATAGTGATTAGTGCTGTGGTGTTGCACATTGAGGCAGTGATTTGGTTAGTGATTAGTGCTGTGGTGTTGTACACTGATTTAGTGATTTGGATAGTGATTAGTGCTGTGGTGTTGCACACTGAGGCAGTGATTTGGATAGTGATTAGAGCTGTGGTGTTGCACCCTGAGATAGTGATTTGGATAGTGATTAGTGCTGTGGTGTTGCACACTGAGGTCGTGATTTGGATAGTGATTTGTGCTGTGGTGTTGTACACTGAGGTAGTGATTTGCATAGTGATTAGTGCTGTGGTGTTGCACACTGAGGCAGTGATTTGGATCGTGATTAGTGCTGTGGTGTTGCACACTGAGGTATTGATTTATGCAGTGATTAGTGCTGTGGTGTTGAACACTGAGGTAGTGATTTGGATAGTGATTAATGCTGTGGTGTTTTAAGCTGAGGTAGTGATTTGCATAGAGATTAGTGCTTTGGTGTTGCACACTCAGTTAGCGATTTGGATATTGATTATTGCTGTGGTGTTGCACACAGAGGTAGCGATTTGGATAGTGATTAGTGTTGTGGTGTTTCACACTGAGGTAGTGATTTGGATAGTGATTAGTGCTGCGGTGTTGCACACAGAGGTAGTGATTATTGCTGTGGTGTTGCACATTGAGTTAGTGATTTGGGTTTTGATTAATGCTGTGGAGCGGCACAATGATGTAGTGATTTGAATAGTGATTAGTGCTGTGTTGCTGCACACTGAGGTAGTGATTTGGATAGTGATTAGTGCTGTGGTGTTGCACACGAAGGTAGCTATTTGGATAGTGATTAGTGTTGTGGTGCTGCACACTGAGTTAGCGATTTGGATAGTGATTAATGCTGTGATGTTGCACACTGAGGTAGTGATTTGGATAGTGATTAATGCTGTGGTGTTGCACACTGATGTAGTGATTTGGATAGTGATTAGTGCTGCGGTGTTGCACACTGAGGTAGTGATTTGGATAGTGATTTATGCTGTGGAGTTGCACCCTGAGATAGTGATTTGGATAGTGATTAGTGCTGTGGTGTTGCACACTGAGGTAGTTATTTGGATAGTGATTAGTGCTGTTGTGTTAAACACTGAGTTTGCGATTTGGTTAGTGATTACTGCTGTGGTGTTGCACACTAAGGTAGCGATTTGGATAGTGATTAATGCTGTGGTGTTGCACACTGAGGTAGCAATTTGGATAGTGATTAGTGCTGTCGTGTTGCACACTGATGTAGTGATTTGGATAGTGATTAGTCCTGCGGCATTGCACACTGAGGTAGTGATTTGGATAGTGATTTGTGCTGTGGTGTTGTACACAGAGGTAGTGATTTGGATAGTGAATAGTGCTGTGGTGTTGCACACTGAAGTAGTGATTTGGATAGTGATTAGTGGTGTGGTGTTGCACACTGAGGAAGCAATTTGGATAGTGATTAATGCTGTGTTGTTGCACACTGAGGTAGCGATTTGGATAGTGATTAGTGCTGTCGTGTTGCACACTGAGGTAGTGATTTGGATAGTGATTAGTGCTGTGGTGTTGCACACTGAGGCAATGATTTGGTTAGTGATTAGTGCTGTGGTGTTGTACACTGATTTAGTGATTTGGATAGTGATTAGTGCTGTGGTGTTGCATACTGAGGCAGTGATTTGGATAGTGATTAGAGCTGTGGTGATGCACCCTGAGATAGTGATTTGGATAGTGATTAGTGCTGTGGTGTTGCACACTGAGGTCGTGATTTGGATAGTGATTTGTGCTGTGGTGTTGTACACTGAGGTAGTGATTTGGATAGTGATTAGTGCTGTGGTGTTGCACACTGAGGCAGTGATTTGGATCGTGATTAGTGCTGTGGTGTTGCACACTGAGGTATTGATTTCTGCAGTGATTAGTGCTGTGGTGTTGAACACTGAGGTAGTGATTTGGATAGTGATTAATGCTGTGGTGTTTTATGCTGAGGTAGTGATTTGCATAGAGATTAGTGCTTTGGTGTTGCACACTCAGTTAGCGATTTGGATATTGATTATTGCTGTGGGGTTGCACACAGAGGTAGCGATTTGGATAGTGATTAGTGTTGTGGTGTTTCACAGTGAGGTAGCGATTTGGATAGTGATTAGTGCGGGGGTGTTGCTCACTGAGATAGTGATTAGTGCTGTGGTGCAGCATAGTGTGGTACTGATTTGGATTGTGATTAATGCTGTGGAGTTGCACACTGATGTAGTGATTTGGATAGTGATTAGTGCTGTGGTGTTGCACACTGAGGTAGTTATTTGGATAGTGATTAGTGCTGTTGTGTTAAACACTGAGTTTGCGATTTGGTTAGTGATTACTGCTGTGGTGTTGCACACTAAGGTAGCGATTTGGATAGTGATTAATGCTGTGGTGTTGCACACTGAGGTAGCAATATGGATAGTGATTAGTGCTGTCGTGTTGCACACTGATGTAGTGATTTGGATAGTGATTAGTCCTGCGGCATTGCACACTGAGGTAGTGATTTGGATAGTGATTTGTGCTGTGGTGTTGTACACAGAGGTAGTGATTTGGATAGTGAATAGTGCTGTGGTGTTGCACACTGAAGTAGTGATTTGGATAGTGATTAGTGGTGTGGTGTTGCACACTGAGGAAGCAATTTGGATAGTGATTAATGCTGTGTTGTTGCACACAGAGGTAGCGATTTGGTTAGTGATTAGTGCTGTCGTGTTGCACACTGAGGTAGTGATTTGGATAGTGATTAGTGCTGTGGTGTTGCACACTGAGGCAATGATTTGGTTAGTGATTAGTGCTGTGGTGTTGTACACTGATTTAGTGATTTGGATAGTGATTAGTGCTGTGGTGTTGCATACTGAGGCAGTGATTTGGATAGTGATTAGAGCTGTGGTGATGCACCCTGAGATAGTGATTTGGATAGTGATTAGTGCTGTGGTGTTGCACACTGAGGTCGTGTTTTGGATAGTGATTTGTGCTGTGGTGTTGTACACTGAGGTAGTGATTTGGATAGTGATTAGTGCTGTGGTGTTGCACACAGAGGCAGTGATTTGGATAGTGATTAGTGCTGTGGTGTTGCACACTGAGGCATTGATTTATGCAGTGATTAGTGCTGTGGTGTTGAACACTGAGGTAGTGATTTGGATAGTGATTAATGCTGTGGTGTTTTACGCTGAGGTAGTGATTTGCATAGAGATTAGTGCTTTGGTGTTGCACACTGAGTTAGCGATTTGGATATTGATTATTGCTGTGGTGTTGCACACAGAGGTAGCGATTTGGATAGTGATTAGTGTTGTGGTGTTTCACACTGAGGTAGCGATTTGGATAGTGATTAGTGCTGTGGTGTTGCACGCTGAGGTAGCGATTTGGATCGTTATTAGTGCTGCGGTATTGCACACAGAGGTAGTGATTATTGCTGTGGTGTTGCACACTGAGTTAGTGATTTGGGTTGTGATTAATGCTGTGGAGCTGCACAATGACGTAGTGATTTGAATAGTGATTAGTGCTGTGTTGTTGCACACTGAGGTAGTGATTTGGATAGTGATTAGTGCTGTGGTGTTAAACACTGATTTCGCGATTTGGATCGTGATTACTGCTGTGGTGTTGCACACGAAGGTAGCGATTTGGATAGTGATTAGTGTTGTGGTGCTGAACACTGAGTTAGCGATTTGGATAGTGATTAATGCTGTGGTGTTGCACACAGAGGTAGCAATTTGTATAGTGATTAGTGCTGTCATGTTGCACACTGACGTAGTGATTTGGATAGTGATTAGTGCTGCGGTGTTGCACACTGAGGTAGTGATTTGGATAGTGATTCGTGCTGTGGTGTTGCACACTGATGTAGTGATTTGGATTGTGATTAATTCTGTGGTGTTGCACACTGATGAAGTGATTTGGATAGTGATTAGTGCTGTGGTGTTGCACACTGAGGCAGAGATTTGGATAGTGATTAGTGTGGTGGTGTTGCACACTGAGGTAGTGATTTATGTAGTGATTAGTGCTGTGGTGTTGCACTCTGAGGTAGCGGTTTGGATAGTGATTAGTGCTGTGGTGTTGCACACTGAGGTAGCGATTTGAATAGTGATTAGTGCTGAGGTGTTGTACACTGAGGTAGCAATTTGGATAGTGATTCGTGCTGTGGTGTTGCACACTGAGGTAGCGATTAGGATAGTGAGTAATGCTGTGGTGTTGCACACTGAGGTAGCAAATTAGATAGTGATTCGTGCGGTGGTTTTGTACACTGAGGTAGTGATTTGGATAGTGATTCACGCGGGGGTATTGCACACTGAGGTAGTGATTAGTGCTGTGGTGTTGCACACTGATGTAGGGATTTGGATTGTGATTAATGCTGTGATGTTGCACACTGAGGTAGTGATTTGGATAGTGATTAATGCTGTGGTGTTGCACACTGAGGTAGCAATTTGGATAGTGATTAGTGCTGCCGTGTTGCACACTGATCTAGTGATTTAGATAGTGATTCGTGCTGTGGTGTTGCACACAGAGGTAGTGATTTGTGTAGTGATTAGTGCTATGGTGTTGCACTCTGAGGTAGCGATTTGGATAGTGATTAGTGCTGTGGTGTTGCACACTGAGGTAGCGATTTGAATAGTGATTAGTGCTGAGGTGTTGTACACTGAGGTAGCAATTTGGATAGTGATTAGTGCTGTGGTGTTGCAGACTGAGTTAGTGATTTGGATAGTGATTAATGCTGTGATGTTGCACACTGAGGTAGCGATTTGGATAGTGATTAATGCTGTGCTGTTGAACACTGAGGTAGCGATTTGCATAGTGATTAATGTTGTGTTGTTGCATTATGAGGTAGCGATGTGAATACTGATTAGTGCTGTGGTGTTGCACACTGAGGTAATGATTTGGATAGTGTTTAGTGCTGTGGTGTTGCACACTGAGGGAATGATTTGGATAGTGATTAATGCTGTGGTGTTGCACTCTGAGGTAGTGATTTGGATAGTGATTAGTGCTGTGGTGTTGCACACTGAGGTAGTGATGTGGATAGTGATTAGTGCTGTGGTGTTGCACACTGAGGTAGTGATTTGGATAGTGATAAGTGCTGTGGTGTTGCACACTGAGGCAGTGATTTGGATAGTGATTAGAGCTGTGGTGTTGCACCCTGAGGTAGTGATTTGGATAGTGATTAGTGCTGTAGTGTTGCACACGGAGGTAGTGATCTGGATATTGATTCGTGCTGTGGTGTTGTACACTGAGGTAGTGATTTGGATTGTGATTAATGCTGTGGTGTTGCACACTGATGTAGTGATTTGGATAGTGGTTAGTGCTGTGGTGTTGCACACTGAGGTAGCGATTTGAATAGTGATTAGTGCTGAGGTGTTGTACACTGAGGTAGCAATTTGGATAGTGATTCGTGCTGTGGTGTTGCACGCTGAGGTAGCAATTAGGATAGTGAGTAATGCTGTGGTGTTGCACACTGAGGTAGCGAATTAGATAGTGATTCGTGCGGTGGTGTTGTACACTGAGGTAGCAATTTGGATAGTGATTCACGCGGGGGTGTTGCACACTGAGGTAGTGATTAGTGCTGTGGTGTTGCACACTGATGTATTGATTTGGATTGTGATTAATGCTGTGGAGTTGCACACTGATGTAGTTATTTGGATAGAGATTAGTGCTGTGGTGTTGCACACTGAGGTAGTTATTTGGATAGTGATTAGTGCTGTGGTGTTAAACACTGAGTTCGCGATTTGGATAGTGATTACTGCTGTGGTGTTGCACACAGAGGTAGTGATTTGGATAGTGATTAATGGTGTGGTGTTGCACTCTGAGGTAGTGATTTGGATAGTGATTCATGCGGGTGTGTTGCACACTGAGATAGTGATTAGTGCTGTGGTGTTGCACACTGAGGTAGTGATTTGGATTGTGATTAATGCTGTGGAGTTGCACACTGATGTAGTGATTTGGATAGTGATTAGTGCTGTGGTGTTGCACACTGAGGCTGTGATTTGGATAGTGATTAGTGCTGTGCGTTGCACACTGATGTAGTGATTTGGATAGTGATTAGTGCTGTGGTGTTAAACACTGAGTTCACGATTTGGATCGTGATTACTGTTGTGTTGTTGCACACTAAGGTAGCGATTTGGATAGTGATTAGTTTTGTGGTGCTGCACACTGAGTTGGCGATTTGGATAGTGATTAATGCTGTGGTGTTGCACTCTGAGGTAGCAATTTGGATCGTGATTAGTGCTGTCGTGTTGCACACTGATGTAGTGATTTGGATAGTGATTAGTCCTGCGGCGTTGCACACTGAGGTAGTGATTTGGATAGTGATTCGTGCTGTGGTGTTGCACTCTGAGGCAGTGATTTGGATAGTAAATAGTGCTGTGGTGTTGCACACTGAAGTAGTGATTTGGATAGTGATTAGTGGTGTGGTGTTGCTCACTGAGGAAGCAATTTGGATAGTGATTCATGCGGGGTTGTTGCTCACTGAGATAGTGATTAGTGCTGTGGTGTTGCACAGTGAGGTACTGATTTGGATTGTGATTAATGCTGTGGAGTTGCACACTGATGTAGTGATTTGGATAGTGATTAGTGCTGTGGTGTTGCACTCTGAGGCAGTGATTTGGATAGTGATTAGTGCTGTGGTGTTGCACACTGAGGTAGTGATTTGGTTAGTGATTAGTGGTGTGGTGTTGCACACTGAGGAAGCAATTTGGATAGTGATTAATGCTGTGTTGTTGCACACTGAGGTAGCGATTTGTATAGTGATTAGTGCTGTGGTGTTGCACACTGAGGTAGTGATTTGGATAGTGATTAGTGCTGTGGTGTTGCACATTGAGGCAGTGATTTGGTTAGTGATTAGTGCTGTGGTGTTGTACACTGATTTAGTGATTTGGATAGTGATTAGTGCTGTGGTGTTGCACACTGAGGCAGTGATTTGGATAGTGATTAGAGCTGTGGTGTTGCACCCTGAGATAGTGATTTGGATAGTGATTAGTGCTGTGGTGTTGCACACTGAGGTCGTGATTTGGATAGTGATTTGTGCTGTGGTGTTGTACACTGAGGTAGTGATTTGGATAGTGATTAGTGCTGTGGTGTTGCACACTGAGGCAGTGATTTGGATCGTGATTAGTGCTGTGGTGTTGCACACTGAGGTATTGATTTATGCAGTGATTAGTGCTGTGGTGTTGAACACTGAGGTAGTGATTTGGATAGTGATTAATGCTGTGGTGTTTTAAGCTGAGGTAGTGATTTGCATAGAGATTAGTGCTTTGGTGTTGCACACTCAGTTAGCGATTTGGATATTGATTATTGCTGTGGTGTTGCACACAGAGGTAGCGATTTGGATAGTGATTAGTGTTGTGGTGTTTCACACTGAGGTAGTGATTTGGATAGTGATTAGTGCTGCGGTGTTGCACACAGAGGTAGTGATTATTGCTGTGGTGTTGCACATTGAGTTAGTGATTTGGGTTTTGATTAATGCTGTGGAGCTGCACAATGATGTAGTGATTTGAATAGTGATTAGTGCTGTGTTGCTGCACACTGAGGTAGTGATTTGGATAGTGATTAGTGCTGTGGTGTTGCACACGAAGGTAGCGATTTGGATAGTGATTAGTGTTGTGGTGCTGCACACTGAGTTAGCGATTTGGATAGTGATTAATGCTGTGATGTTGCACACTGAGGTAGTGATTTGGATAGTGATTAATGCTGTGGTGTTGCACACTGATGTAGTGATTTGGATAGTGATTAGTGCTGCGGTGTTGCACACTGAGGTAGTGATTTGGATAGTGATTTGTGCTGTGGTGTTGTACACAGAGGCAGTGATTTGGATAGTGATTAGTGCTGTGGTGTTGCACACTGAGGTAGTGATTTGGATAGTGATTAGTGGTGTGGTGTTGCACACTGAGGAAGCAATTTGGATAGTGATTAATGCTGTGTTGTTGCACACTGAGGTAGCGATTTGGATAGTGATTAGTGCTGTGGTGTTGCACACTGAGGTAGTGATTTGGATAGTGATTAGTGCTGTGGTGTTGCACATTGAGGCAGTGATTTGGTTAGTGATTAGTGCTGTGGTGTTGTACACTGATTTAGTGATTTGGATAGTGATTAGTGCTGTGGTGTTGCACACTGAGGCAGTGATTTGGATAGTGATTAGAGCTGTGGTGTTGCACCCTGAGATAGTGATTTGGATAGTGATTAGTGCTGTGGTGTTGCACACTGAGGTCGTGATTTGGATAGTGATTTGTGCTGTGGTGTTGTACACTGAGGTAGTGATTTGGATAGTGATTAGTGCTGTGGTGTTGCACACTGAGGCAGTGATTTGGATCGTGATTAGTGCTGTGGTGTTGCACACTGAGGTATTGATTTCTGCAGTGATTAGTGCTGTGGTGTTGAACACTGAGGTAGTGATTTGGATAGTGATTAATGCTGTGGTGTTTTACGCTGAGGTAGTGATTTGCATAGAGATTAGTGCTTTGGTGTTGCACACTCAGTTAGCGATTTGGATATTGATTATTGCTGTGGGGTTGCACACAGAGGTAGCGATTTGGATAGTGATTAGTGTTGTGGTGTTTCACAGTGAGGTAGCGATTTGGATAGTGATTAGTGCTGCGGTGTTGCACACAGAGGTAGTGATTATTGCTGTGGTGTTGCACATTGAGTTAGTGATTTGGGTTTTGATTAATGCTGTGGAGCTGCACAATGATGTAGTGATTTGAATAGTGATTAGTGCTGTGTTGCTGCACACTGAGGTAGTGATTTGGATAGTGATTAGTGCTGTGGTGTTGCACACGAAGGTAGCGATTTGGATAGTGATTAGTGTTGTGGTGCTGCACACTGAGTTAGCGATTTGGATAGTGATTAATGCTGTGATGTTGCACACAGAGGTAGCAATTTGTATAGTGATTAGTGCTGTCGTGTTGCACACTGATGTAGTGATTTGGATAGTGATTAGTGCTGCGGTGTTGCACACTGAGGTAGTGATTTGGATAGTGATTCGTGCTGTGGTGTTGTACACAGAGGTAGTGATTTGGATAGTGATTAATGCTGTGGTGTTGCACACCGATGTAGTGATTTGGATTGTGATTAATGCTGTGGTGTTGCACACTGAGGCAGAGATCTGGATAGTGATTAGTGCGGTGGTGTTGCACACTGAGGTAGTGATTTATGTAGTGATTAGTGCTGTGGTGTTGCACTCTGAGGTAGCGGTTTGGATAGTGATTAGTGCTGTGGTGTTGCACACTGAGGTAGCGATTTGAATAGTGATTATTGCTGTGGAGTTGCACACTGATGTAGTGATTTGGATAGTGATTAGTGCTGTGGTGTTGCACACTGAGGTAGTTATTTGGATAGTGATTAGTGCTGTGGTGTTAAACACGGAGTTCGCGATTTGGATAGTGATTACTGCTGTGGTGTTGCACACCAAGGTAGCGATTTGGATAGTGATTAGTGTTGTGGTGCTGCACACTGAGTTCGCGATTTGGATAGTGATTCGTGCTGTGGTGTTGCACACTGAGGTAGTGATTTGGATAGTGATTAGTGCTGTGGTGTTGCACACAGAGGTAGTGATTTGGATAGTGATTAATGGTGTGGTGTTGCACTCTGAGGTAGCAATTTGGATAGTGATTAGTGCTGTCGTGTTGCACACTGATGTAGTGATTTGGATAGTGATTAGTGCTGCGGTGTTGCACACTGAGGTAGTGATTTGGATAGTGATTAGTGCTGTGGTGTTGCACACAGAGGTAGTGATTTGGATAGTGATTAATGGTGTGGTGTTGCACTCTGAGGTAGCAAGTTGGATAGTGATTAGTGTTGTGGTGCTGCACACTGAGTTAGCGATTTGGATAGTGATTAATGCTGTGATGTTGCACACTGAGGTAGTGATTTGGATAGTGATTAATGCTGTGGTGTTGCACACAGAGGTAGCAATTTGTATAGTGATTAGTGCTGTCGTGTTGCACACTGATGTAGTGATTTGGATAGTGATTAGTGCTGAGGTGTTGTACACTGAGGTAGCAATTAGGATAGTGATTCGTGCTGTGGTGTTGCACACTGAGGTAGCGATTAGGATAGTGAGTAATGCTGTGGTGTTGCACACTGAGGTAGCGAATTAGATAGTGATTCGTGCGGTGGTGTTGTACCCTGAGGTAGTGATTTGGATAGAGATTCACGCGGGGGCGTTGCACACTGAGGTAGTGATTAGTGCTCTGGTGTTGCACACTGATGTAGTGATTTGGATTGTGATTAATGCTGTGGAGTTGCACACTGATGTAGTGATTTGGATAGTGATTAGTGCTGTGGTGTTGCACACTGAGGTAGTTATTTGGATAGTGATTAGTGCTGTGGTGTTAAACACGGAGTTCGCGATTTGGATAGTGATTACTGCTGTGGTGTTGCACACTAAGGTAGCGATTTGGATAGTGATTAGTGTTGTGGTGCTGCACACTGAGTTCGCGATTTGGATAGTGATTCGTGCTTTGGTGTTGCACACTGAGGTAGTGATTTGGATAGTGATTAGTGCTGTGGTGTTGCACACAGAGGTAGTGATTTGGATAGTGATTAATGCTGTGATGTTGCACACTGAGGTAGTGATTTGGATAGTGATTAGTGCTGTCGTGTTGCACACTGATGTAGTGATTTGGATAGTGATTAGTGCTGCGGTGTTGCACACTGAGGTAGTGATTTGGATAGTGATTCGTGCTGTGGTGTTGTACACAGAGGTAGTGATTTGGATAGTGATTAATGCTGTGGTGTTGCACACCGATGTAGTGATTTGGATTGTGATTAATGCTGTGGTGTTGCACACTGAGGCAGAGATCTGGATAGTGATTAGTGCGGTGGTGTTGCACACTGAGGTAGTGATTTATGTAGTGATTAGTGCTGTGGTGTTGCACTCTGAGGTAGCGGTTTGGATAGTGATTAGTGCTGTGGTGTTGCACACTGAGGTAGCGATTTGAATAGTGATTAGTGCTGAGGTGTTGTACACTGAGGTAGCAATTAGGATAGTGATTCGTGCTGTGGTGTTGCACACTGAGGTAGCGATTAGGATAGTGAGTAATGCTGTGGTGTTGCACACTGAGGTAGCGAATTAGATAGTGATTCGTGCGGTGGTGTTGTACCCTGAGGTAGTGATTTGGATAGAGATTCACGCGGGGGCGTTGCACACTGAGGTAGTGATTAGTGCTCTGGTGTTGCACACTGATGTAGTGATTTGGATTGTGATTAATGCTGTGGAGTTGCACACTGATGTAGTGATTTGGATAGTGATTAGTGCTGTGGTGTTGCACACTGAGGTAGTTATTTGGATAGTGATTAGTGCTGTGGTGTTAAACACGGAGTTCGCGATTTGGATAGTGATTACTGCTGTGGTGTTGCACACTAAGGTAGCGATTTGGATAGTGATTAGTGTTGTGGTGCTGCACACTGAGTTCGCGATTTGGATAGTGATTCGTGCTGTGGTGTTGCACACTGAGGTAGTGATTTGGATAGTGATTAGTGCTGTGGTGTTGCACACAGAGGTAGTGATTTGGATAGTGATTAATGGTGTGGTGCACTCTGAGGTAGCAATTTGGATAGTGATTAGTGCTGTCGTGTTGCACACTGATGTAGTGATTTGGATAGTGATTAGTGCTGCGGTGTTGCACACTGAGGTAGTGATTTGGATAGTGATTCGTGCTGTGGTGTTGTACACAGAGGTAGTGATTTGGATAGTGATTAATGTTGTGGTGTTGCACACTGATGTAGTGATTTGGATTGTGATTAATGCTGTGGTGTTGCACACTGATGAAGTGATTTGGATAGTGATTAGTGCTGTGGTGTTGCACACTGAGGCAGAGATCTGGATAGTGATTAGTGCGGTGGTGTTGCACACTGAGGTAGTGATTTATGTAGTGATTAGTGCTGTGGTGTTGCACTCTGAGGTAGCGGTTTGGATAGTGATTAGTGCTGTGGTGTTGCATACTGAGGTAGAGATTTGAATAGTGATTAGTGCTGAGGTGTTGTACACTGAGGTAGCAATTTGGATAGTGATTCGTGCTGTGGTGTTGCACACTGAGGTAGCGATTAGGATAGTGAGTAATGCTGTGGTGTTGCACACTGAGGTAGCGAATTAGATAGTGATTCGTGCGGTGGTGTTGTACACTGAGGTAGTGATTTGGATAGTGATTCACGCGGGGGTGTTGCACACTGAGGTAGTGATTAGTGCTGTGGTGTTGCACACTGATGTAGTGATTTGGATTGTGATTAATGCTGTGGAGTTGCACACTGATGTAGTGATGTGGATAGTGAGTACTGCTGTGGTGTTGCACACTAAGGTAGCGATTTGGATAGTGATTAGTTTTGTGGTGCTGCACACTGAGTTAGCGATTTGGATAGTGATTAATGCTGTGATGTTGCACCTGAGGTAGTGATTTGGATAGTGATTAATGCTGTGGTGTTGCACACTGAGGTAGCAATTTGGATAGTGATTAGTGCTGCCGTGTTGCACACTGATCTAGTGATTTGGATAGTGATTCGTGCTGTGGTGTTGCACACAGAGGTAGTGATTTGGATAGTGATTAGTGCTGTGGTGTTGCACACAGAGGTAGTGAGTTGGATAGTGATTAATGGTGTGGTGTTGCACACTGAGGTAGTGATTTGGATAGTGATTAGTGCTGTGCTGTTGCACACTGAGGTAATGATTTGGATTGTGATTAATGCTGTGGTGTTGCACACTGAGGTAGTGATTTATGTAGTGATTAGTGCTATGGTGTTGCACTCTGAGGTAGTGATTTGGATAGTGATTAGTGCTGCGGTGTTGAACACAGAGGGAGAGATTATTGCTGTGGTGTTGCACATTGAGTTAGTGATTTGGGTTTTGATTAATGCTGTGGAGCTGCACAATGATGTAGTGATTTGAATAGTGATTAGTGCTGTGTTGCTGCACACTGAGGTAGTGATTTGGATAGTGATTAGTGCTGTGGTGTTGCACACGAAGGTACCGATTTGGATAGTGATTAGTGTTGTGGTGCTGCACACTGAGTTAGCGATTTGGATAGTGATTAATGCTGTGATGTTGCACACTGAGGTAGTGATTTGGATAGTGATTAATGCTGTGGTGTTGCACACAGAGGTAGCAATTTGTATAGTGATTAGTGCTATGGTGTTGCACTCTGAGGTAGCGATTTGGATTGTGATTAGTGCTGTGGTGTTGCACACTGAGGTCGCGATTTGAATAGTGATTAGTGCTGAGGTGTTGTACACTGAGGTAGCAATTTGGATATTGATTAGTGCTGCGGTGTTGCACACAGAGGTAGTGATTATTGCTGTGGTGTTGCACATTGAGTTAGTGATTTGGGTTTTGATTAATGCTGTGGAGCTGCACAATGATGTAGTGATTTGAATAGTGATTAGTGCTGGGTTGCTGCACACTGAGGTAGTGATTTGGATAGTGATTAGTGCTGTGGTGTTGCACACGAAGGTAGCGATTTGGATAGTGATTAGTGTTGTGGTGCTGCACACTGAGTTAGCGATTTGGATAGTGATTAATGCTGTGATGTTGCACACTGAGGTAGTGATTTGGATAGTGATTAATGCTGTGGTGTTGCACACAGAGGTAGCAATTTGTATAGTGATTAGTGCTGTCGTGTTGCACACTGATGTAGTGATTTGGATAGTGATTAGTGCTGCGGTGTTGCACACTGAGGTAGTGATTTGGATAGTGATTCGTGCTGTGGTGTTGTACACAGAGGTAGTGATTTGGATAGTGATTAATGCTGTGGTGTTGCACACCGATGTAGTGATTTGGATTGTGATTAATGCTGTGGTGTTGCACACTGATGAAGTGATTTGGATAGTGATTAGTGCTGTGGTGTTGCACACTGAGGCAGAGATCTGGATAGTGATTAGTGCGGTGGTGTTGCACACTGAGGTAGTGATTTATGTAGTGATTAGTGCTGTGGTGTTGCACTCTGAGGTAGCGGTTTGGATAGTGATTAGTGCTGTGGTGTTGCACACTGAGGTAGCGATTTGAATAGTGATTAGTGCTGAGGTGTTGTACACTGAGGTAGCAATTTGGATAGTGATTCGTGCTGTGGTGTTGCACACTGAGGTAGCGATTAGGATAGTGAGTAATGCTGTGGTGTTGCACACTGAGGTAGCGAAATAGATAGTGATTCGTGCGGTGGTGTTGTACACTGAGGTAGTGATTTGGATAGAGATTCACGCGGGGTCGTTGCACACTGAGGTAGTGATTAGTGCTCTGGTGTTGCACACTGATGTAGTGATTTGGATTGTGATTAATGCTGTGGAGTTGCACACTGATGTAGTGATTTGGATAGTGATTAGTGCTGTGGTGTTGCACACTGAGGTAGCGGTTTGGATAGTGATTAGTGCTGTGGTGTTGCACACTGAGGTAGCGATTTGAATAGTGATTATTGCTGTGGAGTTGCACACTGATGTAGTGATTTGGATAGTGATTAGTGCTGTGGTGTTGCACACTGAGGTAGTTATTTGGATAGTGATTAGTGCTGTGGTGTTAAACACGGAGTTCGCGATTTGGATAGTGATTACTGCTGTGGTGTTGCACACCAAGGTAGCGATTTGGATAGTGATTAGTGTTGTGGTGCTGCACACTGAGTTCGCGATTTGGATAGTGATTCGTGCTGTGGTGTTGCACACTGAGGTAGTGATTTGGATAGTGATTAGTGCTGTGGTGTTGCACACAGAGGTAGTGATTTGGATAGTGATTAATGGTGTGGTGTTGCACTCTGAGGTAGCAATTTGGATAGTGATTAGTGCTGTCGTGTTGCACACTGATGTAGTGATTTGGATAGTGATTAGTGCTGCGGTGTTGCACACTGAGGTAGTGATTTGGATAGTGATTAGTGCTGTGGTGTTGCACACAGAGGTAGTGATTTGGATAGTGATTAATGGTGTGGTGTTGCACTCTGAGGTAGCAAGTTGGATAGTGATTAGTGTTGTGGTGCTGCACACTGAGTTAGCGATTTGGATAGTGATTAATGCTGTGATGTTGCACACTGAGGTAGTGATTTGGATAG
Source organism: Hypanus sabinus (assembly GCF_030144855.1). Classification (NCBI taxonomy): domain Eukaryota; kingdom Metazoa; phylum Chordata; class Chondrichthyes; order Myliobatiformes; family Dasyatidae; genus Hypanus; species Hypanus sabinus. Next base: position 105,216,903 of record NC_082716.1, read on the forward strand.
TGATTAATGCTGTGGTGTTGCACACAGAGGTAGCAATTTGTATAGTGATTAGTGCTGTCGTGTTGCACACTGATGTAGTGATTTGGATAGTGATTAGTGCTGAGGTGTTGTACACTGAGGTAGCAATTAGGATAGTGATTCGTGCTGTGGTGTTGCACACTGAGGTAGCGATTAGGATAGTGAGTAATGCTGTGGTGTTGCACACTGAGGTAGCGAATTAGATAGTGATTCGTGCGGTGGTGTTGTACCCTGAGGTAGTGATTTGGATAGAGATTCACGCGGGGGCGTTGCACACTGAGGTAGTGATTAGTGCTCTGGTGTTGCACACTGATGTAGTGATTTGGATTGTGATTAATGCTGTGGAGTTGCACACTGATGTAGTGATTTGGATAGTGATTAGTGCTGTGGTGTTGCACACTGAGGTAGTTATTTGGATAGTGATTAGTGCTGTGGTGTTAAACACGGAGTTCGCGATTTGGATAGTGATTACTGCTGTGGTGTTGCACACTAAGGTAGCGATTTGGATAGTGATTAGTGTTGTGGTGCTGCACACTGAGTTCGCGATTTGGATAGTGATTCGTGCTTTGGTGTTGCACACTGAGGTAGTGATTTGGATAGTGATTAGTGCTGTGGTGTTGCACACAGAGGTAGTGATTTGGATAGTGATTAATGGTGTGGTGTTGCACTCTGAGGTAGCAATTTGGATAGTGATTAGTGTTGTGGTGCTGCACACTGAGTTAGCGATTTGGATAGTGATTAATGCTGTGATGTTGCACACTGAGGTAGTGATTTGGATAGTGATTAATGCTGTGGTGTTGCACACAGAGGTAGCAATTTGTATAGTGATTAGTGCTGTCGTGTTGCACACTGATGTAGTGATTTGGATAGTGATTAGTGCTGCGGTGTTGCACACTGAGGTAGTGATTTGGATAGTGATTCGTGCTGTGGTGTTGTACACAGAGGTAGTGATTTGGATAGTGATTAATGCTGTGGTGTTGCACACCGATGTAGTGATTTGGATTGTGATTAATGCTGTGGTGTTGCACACTGAGGCAGAGATCTGGATAGTGATTAGTGCGGTGGTGTTGCACACTGAGGTAGTGATTTATGTAGTGATTAGTGCTGTGGTGTTGCACTCTGAGGTAGCGGTTTGGATAGTGATTAGTGCTGTGGTGTTGCACACTGAGGTAGCGATTTGAATAGTGATTAGTGCTGAGGTGTTGTACACTGAGGTAGCAATTAGGATAGTGATTCGTGCTGTGGTGTTGCACACTGAGGTAGCGATTAGGATAGTGAGTAATGCTGTGGTGTTGCACACTGAGGTAGCGAATTAGATAGTGATTCGTGCGGTGGTGTTGTACCCTGAGGTAGTGATTTGGATAGAGATTCACGCGGGGGCGTTGCACACTGAGGTAGTGATTAGTGCTCTGGTGTTGCACACTGATGTAGTGATTTGGATTGTGATTAATGCTGTGGAGTTGCACACTGATGTAGTGATTTGGATAGTGATTAGTGCTGTGGTGTTGCACACTGAGGTAGTTATTTGGATAGTGATTAGTGCTGTGGTGTTAAACACGGAGTTCGCGATTTGGATAGTGATTACTGCTGTGGTGTTGCACACTAAGGTAGCGATTTGGATAGTGATTAGTGTTGTGGTGCTGCACACTGAGTTCGCGATTTGGATAGTGATTCGTGCTGTGGTGTTGCACACTGAGGTAGTGATTTGGATAGTGATTAGTGCTGTGGTGTTGCACACAGAGGTAGTGATTTGGATAGTGATTAATGGTGTGGTGCACTCTGAGGTAGCAATTTGGATAGTGATTAGTGCTGTCGTGTTGCACACTGATGTAGTGATTTGGATAGTGATTAGTGCTGCGGTGTTGCACACTGAGGTAGTGATTTGGATAGTGATTCGTGCTGTGGTGTTGTACACAGAGGTAGTGATTTGGATAGTGATTAATGTTGTGGTGTTGCACACTGATGTAGTGATTTGGATTGTGATTAATGCTGTGGTGTTGCACACTGATGAAGTGATTTGGATAGTGATTAGTGCTGTGGTGTTGCACACTGAGGCAGAGATCTGGATAGTGATTAGTGCGGTGGTGTTGCACACTGAGGTAGTGATTTATGTAGTGATTAGTGCTGTGGTGTTGCACTCTGAGGTAGCGGTTTGGATAGTGATTAGTGCTGTGGTGTTGCATACTGAGGTAGAGATTTGAATAGTGATTAGTGCTGAGGTGTTGTACACTGAGGTAGCAATTTGGATAGTGATTCGTGCTGTGGTGTTGCACACTGAGGTAGCGATTAGGATAGTGAGTAATGCTGTGGTGTTGCACACTGAGGTAGCGAATTAGATAGTGATTCGTGCGGTGGTGTTGTACACTGAGGTAGTGATTTGGATAGTGATTCACGCGGGGGTGTTGCACACTGAGGTAGTGATTAGTGCTGTGGTGTTGCACACTGATGTAGTGATTTGGATTGTGATTAATGCTGTGGAGTTGCACACTGATGTAGTGATGTGGATAGTGAGTACTGCTGTGGTGTTGCACACTAAGGTAGCGATTTGGATAGTGATTAGTTTTGTGGTGCTGCACACTGAGTTAGCGATTTGGATAGTGATTAATGCTGTGATGTTGCACCTGAGGTAGTGATTTGGATAGTGATTAATGCTGTGGTGTTGCACACTGAGGTAGCAATTTGGATAGTGATTAGTGCTGCCGTGTTGCACACTGATCTAGTGATTTGGATAGTGATTCGTGCTGTGGTGTTGCACACAGAGGTAGTGATTTGGATAGTGATTAGTGCTGTGGTGTTGCACACAGAGGTAGTGAGTTGGATAGTGATTAATGGTGTGGTGTTGCACACTGAGGTAGTGATTTGGATAGTGATTAGTGCTGTGCTGTTGCACACTGAGGTAATGATTTGGATTGTGATTAATGCTGTGGTGTTGCACACTGAGGTAGTGATTTATGTAGTGATTAGTGCTATGGTGTTGCACTCTGAGGTAGTGATTTGGATAGTGATTAGTGCTGCGGTGTTGAACACAGAGGGAGAGATTATTGCTGTGGTGTTGCACATTGAGTTAGTGATTTGGGTTTTGATTAATGCTGTGGAGCTGCACAATGATGTAGTGATTTGAATAGTGATTAGTGCTGTGTTGCTGCACACTGAGGTAGTGATTTGGATAGTGATTAGTGCTGTGGTGTTGCACACGAAGGTACCGATTTGGATAGTGATTAGTGTTGTGGTGCTGCACACTGAGTTAGCGATTTGGATAGTGATTAATGCTGTGATGTTGCACACTGAGGTAGTGATTTGGATAGTGATTAATGCTGTGGTGTTGCACACAGAGGTAGCAATTTGTATAGTGATTAGTGCTGTCGTGTTGCACACTGATGTAGTGATCTGGATAGTGATTAGTGCTGCGGTGTTGCACACTGAGGTAGTGATTTGGATAGTGATTCGTGCTGTGGTGTTGTACACAGAGGCAGTGATTTGGATAGTGATTAGTGCTGTGGTGTTGCACACTGAGGTAGTGATTTGGATAGTGATTAGTGGTGTGGTGTTGCACACTGAGGAAGCAATTTGGATAGTGATTAATGCTGTGTTGTTGCACACTGAGGTAGCGATTTGGATAGTGATTAGTGCTGTGGTGTTGCACACTGAGGTAGTGATTTGGATAGTGATTAGTGCTGTGGTGTTGCACATTGAGGCAGTGATTTGGTTAGTGATTAGTGCTGTGGTGTTGTACACTGATTTAGTGATTTGGATAGTGATTAGTGCTGTGGTGTTGCACACTGAGGCAGTGATTTGGATAGTGATTAGAGCTGTGGTGTTGCACCCTCAGATAGTGATTTGGATAGTGATTAGTGCTGTGGTGTTGCACACAGAGGTCGTGATTTCGATAGTGATTTGTGCTGTGGTGTTGTACACTGAGGTAGTGATTTGGATAGTGATTAGTGCTGTGGTGTTGCACACTGAGGCAGTGATTTGGATAGTGATTAGTGCTGTGGTGTTGCACACTGAGGCAGAGATCTGGATAGTGATTAGTGCGGTGGTGTTGCACACTGAGGTAGTGATTTATGTAGTGATTAGTGCTGTGGTGTTGCACTCTGAGGTAGCGGTTTGGATAGTGATTAGTGCTGTGGTGTTGCATACTGAGGTAGTGATTTGAATAGTGATTAGTGCTGAGGTGTTGTACACTGAGGTAGCAATTTGGATAGTGATTCGTGCTGTGGTGTTGCACACTGAGGGAGCTATTAGGATAGTGAGTAATGCTGTGATGTTGCACACTGAGGTAGCGAATTAGATAGTGATTCGTGCGGTGGTGTTGTACACTGAGGTAGTGATTTGGATAGTGATTCACGCGGGGGTGTTGCACACTGAGGTAGTGATTAGTGCTGTGGTGTTGCACACTGATGTAGTGATTTGGATTGTGATTAATGCTGTGGAGTTGCACACTGATGTAGTGATGTGGATAGTGATTAGTGCTGTGTGTTGCACACTGAGGTAGTTATTTGGATAGTGATTAGTGCTGTGGTGTTAAACACTGAGTTCGCGATTTGGATAGTGAGTACTGCTGTGGTGTTGCACACTAAGGTAGCGATTTGGATAGTGATTAGTATTGTGGTGCTGCACACTGAGTTAGCGATTTGGATAGTGATTAATGCTGTGATGTTGCACCTGAGGTAGTGATTTGGATAGTGATTAATGCTGTGGTGTTGCACACTGTGGTAGCAATTTGGATAGTGATTAGTGCTGCCGTGTTGCACACTGATCTAGTGATTTGGATAGTGATTCGTGCTGTGGTGTTGCACACAGAGGTAGTGAGTTGGATAGTGATTAATGGTGTGGTGTTGCACTCTGAGGTAGCAATTTGGATAGTGATTAATGCTGTGTTGTTGCACACAGAGGTAGCGATTTGGATAGTGATTAGTGCTGTGGTGTTGCACACTGAGGTAGTGATTTGGATAGTGATTAGTGCTGTGCTGTTGCACACTGAGGTAGTGATTTGGATTGTGATTAATGCTGTGGTGTTGCACACTGAGGTAGTGATTTATGTAGTGATTAGTGCTATGGTGTTGCACTCTGAGGTAGCGATTTGGATTGTGATTAGTGCTGTGGTGTTGCACACTGAGGTCGCGATTTGAATAGTGATTAGTGCTGAGGTGTTGTACACTGAGGTAGCAATTTGGATATTGATTAGTGCTGCGGTGTTGCACACAGAGGTAGTGATTATTGCTGTGGTGTTGCACATTGAGTTAGTGATTTGGGTTTTGATTAATGCTGTGGAGCTGCACAATGATGTAGTGATTTGAATAGTGATTAGTGCTGGGTTGCTGCACACTGAGGTAGTGATTTGGATAGTGATTAGTGCTGTGGTGTTGCACACGAAGGTAGCGATTTGGATAGTGATTAGTGTTGTGGTGCTGCACACTGAGTTAGCGATTTGGATAGTGATTAATGCTGTGATGTTGCACACTGAGGTAGTGATTTGGATAGTGATTAATGCTGTGGTGTTGCACACAGAGGTAGCAATTTGTATAGTGATTAGTGCTGTCGTGTTGCACACTGATGTAGTGATTTGGATAGTGATTAGTGCTGCGGTGTTGCACACTGAGGTAGTGATTTGGATAGTGATTCGTGCTGTGGTGTTGTACACAGAGGTAGTGATTTGGATAGTGATTAATGCTGTGGTGTTGCACACCGATGTAGTGATTTGGATTGTGATTAATGCTGTGGTGTTGCACACTGATGAAGTGATTTGGATAGTGATTAGTGCTGTGGTGTTGCACACTGAGGCAGAGATCTGGATAGTGATTAGTGCGGTGGTGTTGCACACTGAGGTAGTGATTTATGTAGTGATTAGTGCTGTGGTGTTGCACTCTGAGGTAGCGGTTTGGATAGTGATTAGTGCTGTGGTGTTGCACACTGAGGTAGCGATTTGAATAGTGATTAGTGCTGAGGTGTTGTACACTGAGGTAGCAATTTGGATAGTGATTCGTGCTGTGGTGTTGCACACTGAGGTAGCGATTAGGATAGTGAGTAATGCTGTGGTGTTGCACACTGAGGTAGCGAATTAGATAGTGATTCGTGCGGTGGTGTTGTACACTGAGGTAGTGATTTGGATAGAGATTCACGCGGGGTCGTTGCACACTGAGGTAGTGATTAGTGCTCTGGTGTTGCACACTGATGTAGTGATTTGGATTGTGATTAATGCTGTGGAGTTGCACACTGATGTAGTGATTTGGATAGTGATTAGTGCTGTGGTGTTGCACACTGAGGTAGTTATTTGGATAGTAATTTGTGCTGTGGTGTTAAACACGGAGTTCGCGATTTGGATAGTGATTACTGCTGTGGTGCTGCACACTAAGGTAGCGATTTGGATAGTGATTAGTGTTGTGGTGCTGCACACTGAGTTCGCGATTTGGATAGTGATTCGTGCTGTGGTGTTGCACACTGAGGTAGTGATTTGGATAGTGATTAGTGCTGTGGTGTTGCACACAGAGGTAGTGATTTGGATAGTGATTAATGGTGTGGTGTTGCACTCTGAGGTAGCAATTTCGATAGTGATTAGTGCTGTCGTGTTGCACACTGATGTAGTGATTTGGATAGTGATTAGTGCTGCGGTGTTGCACACTGAGGTAGTGATTTGGATAGTGATTCGTGCTGTGGTGTTGTACACAGAGGTAGTGATTTGGATAGTGATTAATGCTGTGGTGTTGCACACTGATGTAGTGATTTGGATTGTGATTAATGCTGTGGTGTTGCACACTGATGAAGTGATTTGGATAGTGATTAGTGCTGTGGTGTTGCACACTGAGGCAGAGATCTGGATAGTGATTAGTGCGGTGGTGTTGCACACTGAGGTAGTGATTTATGTAGTGATTAGTGCTGTGGTGTTGCACTCTGAGGTAGCGGTTTGGATAGTGATTAGTGCTGTGGTGTTGCATACTGAGGTAGTGATTTGAATAGTGATTAGTGCTGAGGTGTTGTACACTGAGGTAGCAATTTGGATAGTGATTCGTGCTGTGGTGTTGCACACTGAGGTAGCGATTAGGATAGTGAGTAATGCTGTGGTGTTGCACACTGAGGTAGCGAATTAGATAGTGATTCGTGCGGTGGTGTTGTACACTGAGGTAGTGATTTGGATAGTGATTCACGCGGGGGTGTTGCACACTGAGGTAGTGATTAGTGCTGTGGTGTTGCACACTGATGTAGTGATTTGGATTGTGATTAATGCTGTGGAGTTGCACACTGATGTAGTGATGTGGATAGTGATTAGTGCTGTGTGTTGCACACTGAGGTAATTATTTGGATAGTGATTAGTGCTGTGGTGTTAAACACTGAGTTCGCGATTTGGATAGTGAGTACTGCTGTGGTGTTGCACACTAAGGTAGCGATTTGGATAGTGATTAGTATTGTGGTGCTGCACACTGAGTTAGCGATTTGGATAGTGATTAATGCTGTGATGTTGCACCTGAGGTAGTGATTTGGATAGTGATTAATGCTGTGGTGTTGCACACTGAGGTAGCAATTTGGATAGTGATTAGTGCTGCCGTGTTGCACACTGATCTAGTGATTTGGATAGTGATTCGTGCTGTGGTGTTGCACACAGAGGTAGTGATTTGGATAGTGATTTGTGCTGTGGTGTTGCACACAGAGGTAGTGAGTTGGATAGTGATTAATGGTGTGGTGTTGCACTCTGAGGTAGCAATTTGGATAGTGATTAATGCTGTGTTGTTGCACACAGAGGTAGCGATTTGGATAGTGATTAGTGCTGTGGTGTTGCACACTGAGGTAGTGATTTGGATAGTGATTAGTGCTGTGCTGTTGCACACTGAGGTAGTGATTTGGATTGTGATTAATGCTGTGGTGTTGCACACTGAGGTAGTGATTTAAGTAGTGATTAGTGCTATGGTGTTGCACTCTGAGGTAGCGATTTGGATAGTGATTAATGCTGTGCTGTTGAACACTGAGGTAGCAATTTGGATAGTGACTAGTGCTGTTGTGTTGTACACTGACGTAGTGATTTGGATAATGATTAGTGCTGTGGTGTTAAACACTGAGTTCGCGATTTGGATATTGATTACTGCTGTGGTGTTGCACACTAAGGTAGCGATTTGGGTAGTGATTAGTGTTGTGGTGCTGCACACTGAGTTAGCGATTTGGATATTGATTAATGCTGTGATGTTGCACACTGAGGTAGCGATTTGGATAGTGATTAATGCTGTGCTGTTGCATTATGAGGTAGCGATGTGAATACTGATTAGTGCTGTGGTGTTGCACACTGAGGTAATGATTTGGATAGTGATTAGTGCTGTGGTGTTGCACACTGAGGTAGTGATTTGGATAGTGATTAATGCTGTGGTGTTGCACACAGAGGTAGTGAGTTGGATAGTGATTAATGGTGTTGTGTTGCACTCTGAGGTAGCAATTTGGATAGTGATTAATGCTGTGTTGTTGCACACAGAGGTAGCGATTTGGATAGTGATTAGTGCTGTGGTGTTGCACACTGAGGTAGTGATTTGGATAGTGATTAGTGCTGTGCTGTTGCACACTGAGGTAGTGATTTGGATTGTGATTAATGCTGTGGTGTTGCACACTGAGGTAGTGATTTATGTAGTGATTAGTGCTATGGTGTTGCACTCTGAGGTAGCGATTTGGATAGTGATTAGTGCTGTGGTGTTGCACACTGAGGTCGCGAATTGAATAGTGATTAGTGCTGAGGTGTTGTACACTGAGGTAGCAATTTGGATAGTGACTAGTGCTGTTGTGTTGTACACTGACGTAGTGATTTGGATAGTGATTAGTGCTGTGGTGTTGCACACTAAGGTAGCGATTTGGGTAGTGATTAGTGTTGTGGTGCTGCACACTGAGTTAGCGATTTGGATATTGATTAATGCTGTGATGTTGCACACTGAGGTAGCGATTTGGATAGTGATTAATGCTGTGCTGTTGAACACTGAGGTAGTGATTTGGATAGTGATTAATGTTGTGTTGTTGCATTATGAGGTAGCGATGTGAATACTGATTAGTGCTGTGGTGTTGCACACTGAGGTAATGATTTGGATAGTGATTAGTGCTGTGGTGTTGCACACTGAGGTAGTGATTTGGATAGTGATTAATGCTGTGGTGTTGCACTCTGAGGTAGTGATTTGGATAGTGATTAGTGCTATGGTGTTGCACTCTGAGGTAGCGATTTGGATAGTGATTAGTGCTGTGGTGTTGCACACTGAGGTAGCGATTTGAATAGTGATTAGTGCTGAGGTGTTGTACACTGAGGTAGCAATTTGGATAGTGACTAGTCCTGTGGTGTTGTACACTGACGTAGTGATCTGGATAGTGATTAGTGCTGTGGTGTTAAACACTGAGTTCGCGATTTGGATATTGATTACTGCTGTGGTGTTGCACACTAAGGTAGCGATTTGGGTAGTGATTAGTGTTGTGGTGCTGCACACTGAGTTAGCGATTTGGATAGTGATTAATGCTGTGATCTTGCACACTGAGGTAGTGATTTGGATAGTGATTAAGGTTGTGTTGTTGCATTATGAGGTAGCGATGTGAATACTGATTGGTGCTGTGGTGTTGCACACTGAGGTAATGATTTGGATAGTGATTAGTGCTGTGGTGTTGCACACTGAGGTAGTGATTTGGATAGTGATTAATGCTGTGGTGTTGCACTCAGAGGTAGTGATTTGGATAGTGATTAGTGCTGTGGTGTTGCACACTGAGGTAGTGATTTGGATAGTGATTAGTGCTGTGGTGTTGCACACTGAGGCAGTGATTTGGATAGTGATTAGAGCTGTGGTGTTGCACCCTGAGGTAGTGATTTGGATAGTGATTAATGGTGTGGTGTTGCACTCTGAGGTAGCAATTTGGATAGTGATTAATGCTGTGTTGTTGCACACAGAGGTAGCGATTTGGATTGTGATTACTGCTGTGGTGTTGCACACTAAGGTAGCGATTTGGGTAGTGATTAGTGTTGTGGTGCTGCACACTGATTTAGCGATTTGGATAGTGATTAATGCTGTGATCTTGCACACTGAGGTAGTGATTTGGATAGTGATTAAGGTTGTGTTGTTGCATTATGAGGTAGCGATGTGAATACTGATTGGTGCTGTGGTGTTGCACACTGAGGTAATGATTTGGATAGTGATTAGTGCTGTGGTGTTGCACACTGAGGTAGTGATTTGGATAGTGATTAATGCTGTGGTGTTGCACTCAGAGGTAGTGATTTGGATAGTGATTAGTGCTGTGGTGTTGCACACTGAGGTAGTGATTTGGATAGTGATTAGTGCTGTGGTGTTGCACACTGAGGTAGCGATTTGGATAGTGATTAATGCTGTGCTGTTGCATTATGAGGTAGCGATGTGAATACTGATTAGTGCTGTGGTGTTGCACACAGAGGTAGCGATTTGGATAGTGATTAGTGCTGTGGTGTTGCACACTGAGGTAGTGATTTGGATAGTGATTAGTGCTGTGCTGTTGCACACTGAGGTAGTGATTTGGATTGTGATTAATGCTGTGGTGTTGCACACTGAGGTAGTGATTTATGTAGTGATTAGTGCTATGGTGTTGCACTCTGAGGTAGCGATTTGGATTGTGATTAGTGCTGTGGTGTTGCACACTGAGGTCGCGATTTGAATAGTGATTAGTGCTGAGGTGTTGTACACTGAGGTAGCAATTTGGATATTGATTAGTGCTGCGGTGTTGCACACAGAGGTAGTGATTATTGCTGTGGTGTTGCACATTGAGTTAGTGATTTGGGTTTTGATTAATGCTGTGGAGCTGCACAATGATGTAGTGATTTGAATAGTGATTAGTGCTGGGTTGCTGCACACTGAGGTAGTGATTTGGATAGTGATTAGTGCTGTGGTGTTGCACACGAAGGTAGCGATTTGGATAGTGATTAGTGTTGTGGTGCTGCACACTGAGTTAGCGATTTGGATAGTGATTAATGCTGTGATGTTGCACACTGAGGTAGTGATTTGGATAGTGATTAATGCTGTGGTGTTGCACACAGAGGTAGCAATTTGTATAGTGATTAGTGCTGTCGTGTTGCACACTGATGTAGTGATTTGGATAGTGATTAGTGCTGCGGTGTTGCACACTGAGGTAGTGATTTGGATAGTGATTCGTGCTGTGGTGTTGTACACAGAGGTAGTGATTTGGATAGTGATTAATGCTGTGGTGTTGCACACCGATGTAGTGATTTGGATTGTGATTAATGCTGTGGTGTTGCACACTGATGAAGTGATTTGGATAGTGATTAGTGCTGTGGTGTTGCACACTGAGGCAGAGATCTGGATAGTGATTAGTGCGGTGGTGTTGCACACTGAGGTAGTGATTTATGTAGTGATTAGTGCTGTGGTGTTGCACTCTGAGGTAGCGGTTTGGATAGTGATTAGTGCTGTGGTGTTGCACACTGAGGTAGCGATTTGAATAGTGATTAGTGCTGAGGTGTTGTACACTGAGGTAGCAATTTGGATAGTGATTCGTGCTGTGGTGTTGCACACTGAGGTAGCGATTAGGATAGTGAGTAATGCTGTGGTGTTGCACACTGAGGTAGCGAATTAGATAGTGATTCGTGCGGTGGTGTTGTACACTGAGGTAGTGATTTGGATAGAGATTCACGCGGGGTCGTTGCACACTGAGGTAGTGATTAGTGCTCTGGTGTTGCACACTGATGTAGTGATTTGGATTGTGATTAATGCTGTGGAGTTGCACACTGATGTAGTGATTTGGATAGTGATTAGTGCTGTGGTGTTGCACACTGAGGTAGTTATTTGGATAGTGATTTGTGCTGTGGTGTTAAACACGGAGTTCGCGATTTGGATAGTGATTACTGCTGTGGTGCTGCACACTAAGGTAGCGATTTGGATAGTGATTAGTGTTGTGGTGCTGCACACTGAGTTCGCGATTTGGATAGTGATTCGTGCTGTGGTGTTGCACACTGAGGTAGTGATTTGGATAGTGATTAGTGCTGTGGTGTTGCACACAGAGGTAGTGATTTGGATAGTGATTAATGGTGTGGTGTTGCACTCTGAGGTAGCAATTTCGATAGTGATTAGTGCTGTCGTGTTGCACACTGATGTAGTGATTTGGATAGTGATTAGTGCTGCGGTGTTGCACACTGAGGTAGTGATTTGGATAGTGATTCGTGCTGTGGTGTTGTACACAGAGGTAGTGATTTGGATAGTGATTAATGCTGTGGTGTTGCACACTGATGTAGTGATTTGGATTGTGATTAATGCTGTGGTGTTGCACACTGATGAAGTGATTTGGATAGTGATTAGTGCTGTGGTGTTGCACACTGAGGCAGAGATCTGGATAGTGATTAGTGCGGTGGTGTTGCACACTGAGGTAGTGATTTATGTAGTGATTAGTGCTGTGGTGTTGCACTCTGAGGTAGCGGTTTGGATAGTGATTAGTGCTGTGGTGTTGCATACTGAGGTAGTGATTTGAATAGTGATTAGTGCTGAGGTGTTGTACACTGAGGTAGCAATTTGGATAGTGATTCGTGCTGTGGTGTTGCACACTGAGGTAGCGATTAGGATAGTGAGTAATGCTGTGGTGTTGCACACTGAGGTAGCGAATTAGATAGTGATTCGTGCGGTGGTGTTGTACACTGAGGTAGTGATTTGGATAGTGATTCACGCGGGGGTGTTGCACACTGAGGTAGTGATTAGTGCTGTGGTGTTGCACACTGATGTAGTGATTTGGATTGTGATTAATGCTGTGGAGTTGCACACTGATGTAGTGATGTGGATAGTGATTAGTGCTGTGTGTTGCACACTGAGGTAATTATTTGGATAGTGATTAGTGCTGTGGTGTTAAACACTGAGTTCGCGATTTGGATAGTGAGTACTGCTGTGGTGTTGCACACTAAGGTAGCGATTTGGATAGTGATTAGTATTGTGGTGCTGCACACTGAGTTAGCGATTTGGATAGTGATTAATGCTGTGATGTTGCACCTGAGGTAGTGATTTGGATAGTGATTAATGCTGTGGTGTTGCACACTGAGGTAGCAATTTGGATAGTGATTAGTGCTGCCGTGTTGCACACTGATCTAGTGATTTGGATAGTGATTCGTGCTGTGGTGTTGCACACAGAGGTAGTGATTTGGATAGTGATTTGTGCTGTGGTGTTGCACACAGAGGTAGTGAGTTGGATAGTGATTAATGGTGTGGGGTTGCACTCTGAGGTAGCAATTTGGATAGTGATTAATGCTGTGTTGTTGCACACAGAGGTAGCGATTTGGATAGTGATTAGTGCTGTGGTGTTGCACACTGAGGTAGTGATTTGGATAGTGATTAGTGCTGTGCTGTTGCACACTGAGGTAGTGATTTGGATTGTGATTAATGCTGTGGTGTTGCACACTGAGGTAGTGATTTAAGTAGTGATTAGTGCTATGGTGTTGCACTCTGAGGTAGCGATTTGGATAGTGATTAGTGCTTGGTGTTGCACACTGAGGTAGCGATTTGGATAGTGATTAATGCTGTGCTGTTGAACACTGAGGTAGCAATTTGGATAGTGACTAGTGCTGTTGTGTTGTACACTGACGTAGTGATTTGGATAATGATTAGTGCTGTGGTGTTAAACACTGAGTTCGCGATTTGGATATTGATTACTGCTGTGGTGTTGCACACTAAGGTAGCGATTTGGGTAGTGATTAGTGTTGTGGTGCTGCACACTGAGTTAGCGATTTGGATATTGATTAATGCTGTGATGTTGCACACTGAGGTAGCGATTTGGATAGTGATTAATGCTGTGCTGTTGCATTATGAGGTAGCGATGTGAATACTGATTAGTGCTGTGGTGTTGCACACTGAGGTAATGATTTGGATAGTGATTAGTGCTGTGGTGTTGCACACTGAGGTAGTGATTTGGATAGTGATTAATGCTGTGGTGTTGCACACAGAGGTAGTGAGTTGGATAGTGATTAATGGTGTTGTGTTGCACTCTGAGGTAGCAATTTGGATAGTGATTAATGCTGTGTTGTTGCACACAGAGGTAGCGATTTGGATAGTGATTAGTGCTGTGGTGTTGCACACTGAGGTAGTGATTTGGATAGTGATTAGTGCTGTGCTGTTGCACACTGAGGTAGTGATTTGGATTGTGATTAATGCTGTGGTGTTGCACACTGAGGTAGTGATTTATGTAGTGATTAGTGCTATGGTGTTGCACTCTGAGGTAGCGATTTGGATAGTGATTAGTGCTGTGGTGTTGCACACTGAGGTCGCGAATTGAATAGTGATTAGTGCTGAGGTGTTGTACACTGAGGTAGCAATTTGGATAGTGACTAGTGCTGTTGTGTTGTACACTGACGTAGTGATTTGGATAGTGATTAGTGCTGTGGTGTTGCACACTAAGGTAGCGATTTGGGTAGTGATTAGTGTTGTGGTGCTGCACACTGAGTTAGCGATTTGGATATTGATTAATGCTGTGATGTTGCACACTGAGGTAGCGATTTGGATAGTGATTAATGCTGTGCTGTTGAACACTGAGGTAGTGATTTGGATAGTGATTAATGTTGTGTTGTTGCATTATGAGGTAGCGATGTGAATACTGATTAGTGCTGTGGTGTTGCACACTGAGGTAATGATTTGGATAGTGATTAGTGCTGTGGTGTTGCACACTGAGGTAGTGATTTGGATAGTGATTAATGCTGTGGTGTTGCACTCTGAGGTAGTGATTTGGATAGTGATTAGTGCTATGGTGTTGCACTCTGAGGTAGCGATTTGGATAGTGATTAGTGCTGTGGTGTTGCACACTGAGGTAGCGATTTGAATAGTGATTAGTGCTGAGGTGTTGTACACTGAGGTAGCAATTTGGATAGTGACTAGTCCTGTGGTGTTGTACACTGACGTAGTGATCTGGATAGTGATTAGTGCTGTGGTGTTAAACACTGAGTTCGCGATTTGGATATTGATTACTGCTGTGGTGTTGCACACTAAGGTAGCGATTTGGGTAGTGATTAGTGTTGTGGTGCTGCACACTGAGTTAGCGATTTGGATAGTGATTAATGCTGTGATCTTGCACACTGAGGTAGTGATTTGGATAGTGATTAAGGTTGTGTTGTTGCATTATGAGGTAGCGATGTGAATACTGATTGGTGCTGTGGTGTTGCACACTGAGGTAATGATTTGGATAGTGATTAGTGCTGTGGTGTTGCACACTGAGGTAGTGATTTGGATAGTGATTAATGCTGTGGTGTTGCACTCAGAGGTAGTGATTTGGATAGTGATTAGTGCTGTGGTGTTGCACACTGAGGTAGTGATTTGGATAGTGATTAGTGCTGTGGTGTTGCACACTGAGGCAGTGATTTGGATAGTGATTAGAGCTGTGGTGTTGCACCCTGAGGTAGTGATTTGGATAGTGATTAATGGTGTGGTGTTGCACTCTGAGGTAGCAATTTGGATAGTGATTAATGCTGTGTTGTTGCACACAGAGGTAGCGATTTGGATTGTGATTACTGCTGTGGTGTTGCACACTAAGGTAGCGATTTGGGTAGTGATTAGTGTTGTGGTGCTGCACACTGATTTAGCGATTTGGATAGTGATTAATGCTGTGATCTTGCACACTGAGGTAGTGATTTGGATAGTGATTAAGGTTGTGTTGTTGCATTATGAGGTAGCGATGTGAATACTGATTGGTGCTGTGGTGTTGCACACTGAGGTAATGATTTGGATAGTGATTAGTGCTGTGGTGTTGCACACTGAGGTAGTGATTTGGATAGTGATTAATGCTGTGGTGTTGCACTCAGAGGTAGTGATTTGGATAGTGATTAGTGCTGTGGTGTTGCACACTGAGGTAGTGATTTGGATAGTGATTAGTGCTGTGGTGTTGCACACTGAGGCAGTGATTTGGATAGTGATTAGAGCTGTGGTGCTGCACCCTGAGGTAGTGATTTGGATAGTGATTAATGGTGTGGTGTTGCACTCTGAGGTAGCAATTTGGAAGTGATTAATGCTGTGTTGTTGCACACAGAGGTAGCGATTTGGATTGTGATTAATGCTGTGGTGTTGCACACTGAGGTAGTGATTTATGTAGTGATTAGTGCTATGGTGTTGCACTCTGAGGTAGCGATTTGGATAGTGATTAGTGCTGTGGTGTTGCACACTGAGGTAGCGATTTGAATAGTGATTAGTGCTGAGGTGTTGTACACTGAGGTAGCAATTTGGATAGTGACTAGTGCTGTGGTGTTGTACACTGACGTAGTGATTTGGATAGTGATTAGTGCTGTGGTGTTAAACACTGAGTTCGCGATTTGGATATTGATTACTGCTGTGGTGTTGCACACTAAGGTAGCGATTTGAATAGTGATTAGTGCTGAGGTGTTGTACACTGAGGTAGCAATTTGGATAGTGACTAGTGCTGTGGTGTTGTACACTGACGTAGTGATTTGGATAGTGATTAGTGCTGTGGTGTTAAACACTGAGTTCGCGATTTGGATATTGATTACTGCTGTGGTGTTGCACACTAAGGTAGCGATTTGGGTAGTGATTAGTGTTGTGGTGCTGCACACTGAGTTAGCGATTTGGATATTGATTAATGCTGTGATGTTGCACACTGAGGTAGCGATTTGGATAGTGATTAATGCTGTGCTGTTGAACACTGAGGTAGCGATTCGAATAGTGATTAGTGCTGAGGTGTTGTACACTGAGGTAGCAATTTGGATAGTGACTAGTGCTGTGGTGTTGTACACTGACGTAGTGATTTGGATAGTGATTAGTGCTGTGGTGTTAAACACTGAGTTCGCGATTTGGATATTGATTACTGCTGTGGTGTTGCACACTAAGGTAGCGATTTGGGTAGTGATTAGTGTTGTGGTGCTG
Organism: Hypanus sabinus; assembly: GCF_030144855.1. NCBI lineage: Eukaryota > Metazoa > Chordata > Chondrichthyes > Myliobatiformes > Dasyatidae > Hypanus > Hypanus sabinus. The sequence goes on from NC_082716.1 coordinate 105,233,744, forward strand.
CACACTGAGTTAGCGATTTGGATAGTGATTAATGCTGTAATGTTGCACACTGAGGTAGCGATTTGGATAGTGATTAATGCTGTGCTGTTGAACACTGAGGTAGTGATTTGGATAGTGATTAATGTTGTGTTGTTGCATACTGAGGTAGCGATGTGAATACTGATTAGTGCTGTGGTGTTGCACACTGAGGTAATGATTTGGATAGTGATTACTGCTGTGGTGTTGCACACTGAGGTAGTGATTTGGATAGTGATTAATGCTGTGGTGTTGCACTCTGAGGTAGTGATTTGGATAGTGATTAGTGCTGTGGTGTTGCACACTGAGGTAGTGATTTGGATAGTGATTAATGTTGTGTTGTTGCATTATGAGGTAGCGATGTGAATACTGATTAGTGCTGTGGTGTTGCACACTGATGTAATGATTTGGATAGTGATTAGTGCTGTGGTGTTGCACACTGAGGTAGTGAGTTGGATAGTGATTAATGCTGTGATGTTGCACTCTGAGGTAGTGATTTGGATAGTGATTAGTGCGGTGGTGTTGCACACTGAGGTAGTGATTTATGTAGTGATTAGTGCTATGGTGTTGCACACTGAGGTATCGATTTGGATAGTGATTAGTGCTGTGGTGTTGCACACTCAGGTAGCGATTCGAATAGTGATTAGTGCTGAGGTGTTGTACACTGAGGTAGCAATTTGGATAGTGACTAGTGCTGTGGTGTTGTACACTGACGTAGTGATTTGGATAGTGATTAGTGCTGTGGTGTTGCACACTAAGGTAGCGATTTGGGTAGTGATTAGTGTTGTGGTGCTGCACACTGAGTTAGCGATTCGGATAGTGATTAATGCTGTAATGTTGCACACTGAGGTAGCGATTTGGATAGTGATTAATGCTGTGCTGTTGAACACTGAGGTAGTGATTTGGATAGTGATTAATGTTGTGTTGTTGCATACTGAGGTAGCGATGTGAATACTGAGTAGTGCTGTGCTGTTGCACACTGAGGTAATGATTTGGATAGTGATTACTGCTGTGGTGTTGCACACTGAGGTAGTGATTTGGATAGTGATTAATGCTGTGGTGTTGCACTCTGAGGTAGTGATTTGGATAGTGATTAGTGCTGTGGTGTTGCACACTGAGGTAGTGATTTGGATAGTGATTAGTGCTGTGGTGTTGCACACTGAGGTAGTGATTTGGATAGTGATAAGTGCTGTGGTGTTGCACACTGAGGCAGTGATTTGGATAGTGATTAGAGCTGTGGTGTTGCACCCTGAGGTAGTGATTTGGATAGTGATTAGTGCTGTGGTGTTGAACACTGAGGTAGTGATTTGGATAGTGATTAATGCTGTGGTGTTTTACGCTGAGGTAGTAATTTGGATAGAGATTAGTGCTTTGGTATTGCACACTGATTTAGCGATTTGGATATTGATTATTGCTGTGGTGTTGCACACAGAGGTAGCGATTTGGATAGTGATTAGTGTTGTGGTGTTGCACGCTGAGGTAGCGATTTGGATCGTGATTAGTGCTGCGGTGTTGCACACTGAGGTAGTGATTAGTGCTGTGGTGTTGCACACTGAGGTAGTGATTTGGATAGTGATTAGTGCTGTGGTGTTGCACACTGAGGCAGTGGTTTGGATAGTGATTGGTGCTGTGGTGTTGCACACCGAGGTAGCAATTTGGATCATGATTAATGCTGTGATGTTGCACACTGAGGTCGTGATTTGGACAGTGATTCGTGCTGTGGTGTTGTACACTGAGGTAGTGATTTGGATTGTGATTAATGCTGTGGTGTTTTACGCTGAGGTAGTGATTTGGATAGAGATTAGTGCTTTGGTGTTGCACTCTGAGTTAGCGATTTGGATATTGATTATTGCTGTGGTGTTGCACACAGAGGTAGCGATTTGGATAGTGATTAGTGTTGTGGTGTTTCACACTGAGGTAGCGATTTGGATAGTGATTAGTTCTGTGGTGTTGCACGCTGAGGTAGCGATTTCGATCGTGATTAGTGCTGCGGTGTTGCACACAGAGGTAGTGATTATTGCTGTGGTGTTGCACAATGATGTAGTGATTTGGATAGTGATTAGTGCTGTGTTGTTGTACATTGAGGTAGTGATTTGGATAGTGATTAGTGCTGTGGTGTTAAACACTGAGTTCGCGATTTGGATCGTGATTACTGCTGTGTGGTTGCACACTAAGGTAGCGATTTGGATAGTGATTAGTGTTGTGGTGCTGCACACTTAGTTAGCGATTTGGATAGTGATTAATGCTGTGATGTTGCACACTGAGGGAGTGATTTGGATAGTGATTAATGCTGTGGTGTTGCACACAGAGGTAGCAATTTGTATAGTGATTAGTGCTGTCGTGTTGCACACTGATGTAGTGATTTGGATAGTGATTAGTGCTGCGGTGTTGCACACTGAGGTAGTGATTTGGATAGTGATTCGTGCTGTGGTGTTGTACACAGAGGTAGTGATTTGGATAGTGATTAGTGGTGTGGTGTTGCACACTGAGGTAGCAATTTGGATAGTCATTAATGCTGTGTTGTTGTACACAGAGGTAGCGATTTGGATAGTGATTAATGCTGTGTTGTTGTGCACAGAGGTAGCGATTTGGATAGTGATTAGTGCTGTGGTGTTGCACACAGAGGTAGTGATTTGGATAGTGATTAGTGCTGTGGTGTTGCACACTGAGGTAGCAATTTGGATCGTGATTAATGCTGTGATGTTGCACACTGAGGTCGTGATTTGGATAGTGATTAATGCTGTGGTGTTGCACACTGAGGTAGCAATTTGGATAGTGATTAGTGCTGTCGTGTTGCACACAGACATAGTGATTTGGATAGTGATTAGTGCTGTGGTGTTGCACTCTGAGGCAGTGATTTGGATAGTGATTAGTGCTGTGGTGTTGCACACTGAGTTAGCGATTTGGATAGTGATTAATGCTGTAATGTTGCACACTGAGGTAGCGATTTGGATAGTGATTAATGCTGTGCTGTTGAACACTGAGGTAGTGATTTGGATAGTGATTAATGTTGTGTTGTTGCATACTGAGGTAGCGATGTGAATACTGAGTAGTGCTGTGCTGTTGCACACTGAGGTAATGATTTGGATAGTGATTACTGCTGTGGTGTTGCACACTGAGGTAGTGATTTGGATAGTGATTAATGCTGTGGTGTTGCACTCTGAGGTAGTGATTTGGATAGTGATTAGTGCTGTGGTGTTGCACACTGAGGTAGTGATTTGGATAGTGATTAGTGCTGTGGTGTTGCACACTGAGGTAGTGATTTGGATAGTGATAAGTGCTGTGGTGTTGCACACTGAGGCAGTGATTTGGATAGTGATTAGAGCTGTGGTGTTGCACCCTGAGGTAGTGATTTGGATAGTGCTTAGTGCTGTGGTGTTGAACACTGAGGTAGTGATTTGGATAGTGATTAATGCTGTGGTGTTTTACGCTGAGGTAGTAATTTGGATAGAGATTAGTGCTTTGGTATTGCACACTGATTTAGCGATTTGGATATTGATTATTGCTGTGGTGTTGCACACAGAGGTAGCGATTTGGATAGTGATTAGTGTTGTGGTGTTGCACGCTGAGGTAGCGATTTGGATCGTGATTAGTGCTGCGGTGTTGCACACTGAGGTAGTGATTAGTGCTGTGGTGTTGCACACTGAGGTAGTGATTTGGATAGTGATTAGTGCTGTGGTGTTGCACACTGAGGCAGTGGTTTGGATAGTGATTGGTGCTGTGGTGTTGCACACCGAGGTAGCAATTTGGATCATGATTAATGCTGTGATGTTGCACACTGAGGTCGTGATTTGGACAGTGATTCGTGCTGTGGTGTTGTACACTGAGGTAGTGATTTGGATTGTGATTAATGCTGTGGTGTTTTACGCTGAGGTAGTGATTTGGATAGAGATTAGTGCTTTGGTGTTGCACTCTGAGTTAGCGATTTGGATATTGATTATTGCTGTGGTGTTGCACACAGAGGTAGCGATTTGGATAGTGATTAGTGTTGTGGTGTTTCACACTGAGGTAGCGATTTGGATAGTGATTAGTTCTGTGGTGTTGCACGCTGAGGTAGCGATTTGGATCGTGATTAGTGCTGCGGTGTTGCACACAGAGGTAGTGATTATTGCTGTGGTGTTGCACAATGATGTAGTGATTTGGATAGTGATTAGTGCTGTGTTGTTGCACATTGAGGTAGTGATTTGGATAGTGATTAGTGCTGTGGTGTTAAACACTGAGTTCGCGATTTGGATCGTGATTACTGCTGTGTGGTTGCACACTAAGGTAGCGATTTGGATAGTGATTAGTGTTGTGGTGCTGCACACTTAGTTAGCGATTTGGATAGTGATTAATGCTGTGATGTTGCACACTGAGGGAGTGATTTGGATAGTGATTAATGCTGTGGTGTTGCACACAGAGGTAGCAATTTGTATAGTGATTAGTGCTGTCGTGTTGCACACTGATGTAGTGATTTGGATAGAGATTAGTGCTGCGGTGTTGCACACTGAGGTAGTGATTTGGATAGTGATTCGTGCTGTGGTGTTGTACACAGAGGTAGTGATTTGGATAGTGATTAGTGGTGTGGTGTTGCACACTGAGGTAGCAATTTGGATAGTCATTAATGCTGTGTTGTTGTACACAGAGGTAGCGATTTGGATAGTGATTAATGCTGTGTTGTTGTGCACAGAGGTAGCGATTTGGATAGTGATTAGTGCTGTGGTGTTGCACACAGAGGTAGTGATTTGGATAGTGATTAGTGCTGTCGTGTTGCACACTGATATAGTGATTTGGATAGTGATTAGTGCTGTGGTGTTGCACTCTGAGGCAGTGATTTGGATAGTGATTAGTGCTGTGGTGTTGCACACTGAGGAAGCAATTTGGATAGTGATTCATGCGGGGCTGTTGCACACTGAGATAGTGATTAGTGCTCTGGTGTTGCACACTGATGTAGTGATTTGGATAGTGATTAGTGCTGTGGTGTTGCACTCTGAGGCAGTGATTTGGATAGTGATTAGTGGTGTGGTGTTGCACACTGAGGCAGTGATTTGGATAGTGATTAGAGCTGTGGTGTTGCACCCTGAGATAGTGATTTGGTTAGTGATTAGTGCTGTGGTGTTGCACACTGAGGTCGTGATTTGGATAGTGATTCGTGCTGTGGTGTTGTACACTGAGGTAGTGATTTGGATTGTGATTAATGCTGTGGTGTTGCACCCTGATGTAGTGATTTGGATAGTGATTAGTGCTGTGGTGTTGCACACTGAGGCAGTGATTTGGATAGTGATTAGTACTGCGGTGTTGCACACTGAGGTAGTGATTTATGTAGTGATTAGTGCTGTGGTTTTGAAAACTGAGGTAGTGATTTGGATACTGATTAATGCTGTGGTGCTTTACGCTGAGGTAGTGATTTGGATAGAGATTAGTGCTTTGGTGTTGCACACTGAGGTAGTGATTTGGATAGTGATTACTGCTGTGGTGTTGCACACTAAGGTAGCGATTTGGATAGTGATTAGTGTTGTGGTGCTGCACACTGAGTTAGCGATTTGGATAGTGATTAATGCTGTGATGTTGCACACTGAGGGAGTGATTTGGATAGTGATTAATGCTGTGGTGTTGCACACAGAGGTAGCAATTTGTATAGTGATTAGTGCTGTCGTGTTACACACTGATGTAGTGATTTGGATAGTGATTAGTGCTGCGGTGTTGCACACTGAGGTAGTGATTTGGATAGTGATTCGTGCTGTGGTGTTGAACACAGAGGTAGTGATTTGGATAGTGATTAGTGGTGTGGTGTTGCACACTGAGGTAGCAATTTGTATAGTGATTAATGCTGTGTTGTACACAGAGGTAGCGATTTGGATAGTGATTAGTGCTGTGGTGTTGCACACAGAGGTAGTGATTTGGATAGTGATTAGTGCTGTGCTGTTGCACACTGAGGTAGTGATTTGGATTGTGATTAATGCTGTGGTGTTGCACACTGAGGCAGTGGTTTGGATAGTGATTGGTGCTGTGGTGTTGCACACTGAGGTAGCAATTTGGATCATGATTAATGCTGTGATGTTGCACACTGAGGTCGTGATTTGGATAGTGATTAATGCTGTGGTGTTGCACACTGAGGTAGCAATTTGGATAGTGATTAGTGCTGTCGTGTTGCACACTGATATAGTGATTTGGATAGTGATTAGTGCTGTGGTGTTGCACTCTGAGGCAGTGATTTGGATAGTGATTAGTGCTGTGGTGTTGCACAGTGATGTAGTGATTTGGATAGTGATTAGTGCTGTGGTGTTGCACTCTGAGGCAGTGATTTGGATAGTGATTAGTGCTGCGGTGTTGCACACTGAGGTAGTGATTTGGATAGTGATTCGTGCTGTGGTGTTGAACACAGAGGTAGTGATTTGGATAGTGATTAGTGGTGTGGTGTTGCACACTGAGGTAGCAATTTGGATAGTGATTAATGCTGTGTTGTACACAGAGGTAGCGATTTGGATAGTGATTAGTGCTGTGGTGTTGCACACAGAGGTTGTGATTTGGATAGTGATTAGTGCTGTGCTGTTGCACACTGAGGTAGTGATTTGGATTGTGATTAATGCTGTGGTGTTGCACACTGAGGCAGTGGTTTGGATAGTGTTTGGTGCTGTGGTGTTGCACACTGAGGAAGCAATTTGGATAGTGATTCATGCGGGGCTGTTGCACTGAGATAGTGATTAGTGCTGTGGTGTTGCACACTGACGTAGTGATTTGGATTGTGATTAATGCTGTGGAGTTGCACAGTGATGTAGTGATTTGGATAGTGATTAGTGCTGTGGTGTTGCACTCTGAGGCAGTGATTTGGATAGTGATTAGTGGTGTGGTGTTGCACACTGAGGCAGTGATTTGGATAGTGATTAGAGCTGTGGTGTTGCACCCTGAGATAGTGATTTGGATAGTGATTAGTGCTGTGGTGTTGCACACTGAGGTCGTGATTTGGATAGTGATTCGTGCTGTGGTGTTGTACACTGAGGTAGTGATTTGGATTGTGATTAATGCTGTGGTGTTGCACACTGATGTAGTGATTTGGATAGTGATTAGTGCTGTGGTGTTGCACACTGAGGCAGTGATTTGGATAGTGATTAGTGCTGCGGTGTTGCACACTGAGTAGTGATTTATGTAGTGATTAGTGCTGTGGTTTTGAAAACTGAGGTAGTGATTTGGATACTGATTAATGCTGTGGTGTTTGACGCTGAAGTAGTGATTTGGATAGAGATTAGTGCTTTGGTGTTGCACACTGAGTTAGCGATTTGGATATTGATTATTGCTGTGGTGTTGCACACTGAGGTCGTGATTTGGATAGTGATTAATGCTGTGGTGTTGCACACTGATGTAGCAATTTGGATAGTGATTAGTGCTGTCGTGTTGCACACTGATATAGTGATTTGGATAGTGATTAGTGCTGTGGTGTTGCACTCTGAGGCAGTGATTTGGATAGTGATTAGTGCTGTGGTGTTGCACACTGAAGTAGTGATTTGGATAGTGATTAGTGGTGTGGTGTTGCACACTGAGGAAGCAATTTGGATAGTGATTCATGCGGGGCTGTTGCACACTGAGATAGTGATTAGTGCTGTGGTGTTGCACACTGAGGTAGTGATCTGGATTGTGATTAATGCTGTGGAGTTGCACACTGATGTAGTGATTTGGATAGTGATTAGTGCTGTGGTGTTGCACTCTGAGGTAGTGATTTGGATAGTGATTAGTCCTGCGGCATTGCACACTGAGGTAGTGATTTGGATAGTGATTAGTGCTGTGGTGTTGCACACAGAGGCAGTGATTTGGTTAGTGATTAGTGCTGTGGTGTTGTACACTGAGGCAGTGAGTTGGATAGTGATTAGTGCTGCGGTGTTGCACACTGAGGTAGTGATTTATGTAGTGATTAGTGCTGCGGTTTTGAAAACTGAGGTTGTGATTTGGATACTGATTAATGCTGTGGTGTTTTACGCTGAGGTAGTGATTTGGATAGAGATTAGTGCTTTGGTGTTGCACACTGAGTTAGCGATTTGGATATTGATTATTGCTGTGGTGTTGCACACAGAGGTAGCGATTTGGATAGTGATTAGTGTTGTGGTGTTTCACACTGAGGTAGCGATTTGGATAGTGATTAGTGGTGTGGTGTTGCACACTGAGGTAGTGATTTGGATAGTGATAAGTGCTGTGGTGTTGCACACTGAGGCAGTGATTTGGATCGTGATTACTGCTGTGGTGTTGCACACTAAGGTAGCGATTTGGATAGTGATTAGTGTTGTGGTGCTGCACACTGAGTTAGCGATTTGGATAGTGATTAATGCTGTGATGTTGCACACTGAGGGAGTGATTTGGATAGTGATTAATGCTGTGGTATTCCACACAGAGGTAGCAATTTGTATAGTGATTAGTGCTGTCGTGTTGCACACTGATGTAGTGATTTGGATAGTGATTAGTGCTGCGGTGTTGCACACTGAGGTAGTGATTTGGATAGTGATTCGTGCTGTGGTGTTGAACACAGAGGTAGTGATTTGGATAGTGATTAGTGGTGTGGTGTTGCACACTGAGGTAGTGATTTGGATAGTGATAAGTGCTGTGGTGTTGCACACTGAGGCAGTGATTTGGATCGTGATTACTGCTGTGGTGTTGCACACTAAGGTAGCGATTTGGATAGTGATTAGTGTTGTGGTGCTGCACACTGAGTTAGCGATTTGGATAGTGATTAATGCTGTGATGTTGCACACTGAGGGAGTGATTTGGATAGTGATTAATGCTGTGGTGTTGCACACAGAGGTAGCAATTTGTATAGTGATTAGTGCTGTCGTGTTGCACACTGATGTAGTGATTTGGATAGTGATTAGTGCTGCGGTGTTGCACACTGAGGTAGTGATTTGGATAGTGATTCGTGCTGTGGTGTTGAACACAGAGGTAGTGATTTGGATAGTGATTAGTGGTGTGGTGTTGCACACTGAGGTAGCAATTTGTATAGTGATTAATGCTGTGTTGTACACAGAGGTAGCGATTTGGATAGTGATTAGTGCTGTGGTGTTGCACACAGAGGTAGTGATTTGGATAGTGATTAGTGGTGTGGTGTTGCACACTGAGGTAGTGATTTGGATAGTGATAAGTGCTGTGGTGTTGCACACTGAGGCAGTGATTTGGATCGTGATTACTGCTGCGGTGTTGCACACTGAGGTAGTGATTTGGATAGTGATTCGTGCTGTGGTGTTGAACACAGAGGTAGTGATTTGGATAGTGATTAGTGGTGTGGTGTTGCACACTGAGGTAGTGATTTGGATAGTGATAAGTGCTGTGGTGTTGCACACTGAGGCAGTGATTTGGATCGTGATTACTGCTGTGGTGTTGCACACTAAGGTAGCGATTTGGATAGTGATTAGTGTTGTGGTGCTGCACACTGAGTTAGCGATTTGGATAGTGATTAATGCTGTGATGTTGCACACTGAGGGAGTGATTTGGATAGTGATTAATGCTGTGGTGTTGCACACAGAGGTAGCAATTTGTATAGTGATTAGTGCTGTCGTGTTGCACACTGATGTAGTGATTTGGATAGTGATTAGTGCTGCGGTGTTGCACACTGAGGTAGTGATTTGGATAGTGATTCGTGCTGTGGTGTTGAACACAGAGGTAGTGATTTGGATAGTGATTAGTGGTGTGGTGTTGCACACTGAGGTAGCAATTTGTATAGTGATTAATGCTGTGTTGTACACAGAGGTAGCGATTTGGATAGTGATTAGTGCTGTGGTGTTGCACACAGAGGTAGTGATTTGGATAGTGATTAGTGCTGTGCTGTTGCACACTGAGGTAGTGATTTGGATTGTGATTAATGCTGTGGTGTTGCACACTGAGGCAGTGGTTTGGATAGTGATTGGTGCTGTGGTGTTGCACACTGAGGTAGCAATTTGGATCATGATTAATGCTGTGATGTTGCACACTGAGGTCGTGATTTGGATAGTGATTAATGCTGTGGTGTTGCACACTGAGGTAGCAATTTGGATAGTGATTAGTGCTGTCGTGTTGCACACTGATATAGTGATTTGGATAGTGATTAGTGCTGTGGTGTTGCACTCTGAGGCAGTGATTTGGATAGTGATTAGTGCTGTGGTGTTGCACACTGAAGTAGTGATTTGGATAGTGATTAGTGGTGTGGTGTTGCACACTGAGGAAGCAATTTGGATAGTGATTCATGCGGGGCTGTTGCACTGAGATAGTGATTAGTGCTGTGGTGTTGCACACTGACGTAGTGATTTGGATTGTGATTAATGCTGTGGAGTTGCACAGTGATGTAGTGATTTGGATAGTGATTAGTGCTGTGGTGTTGCACTCTGAGGCAGTGATTTGGATAGTGATTAGTGGTGTGGTGTTGCACACTGAGGCAGTGATTTGGATAGTGATTAGAGCTGTGGTGTTGCACCCTGAGATAGTGATTTGGATAGTGATTAGTGCTGTGGTGTTGCACACTGAGGTCGTGATTTGGATAGTGATTCGTGCTGTGGTGTTGTACACTGAGGTAGTGATTTGGATTGTGATTAATGCTGTGGTGTTGCACACTGATGTAGTGATTTGGATAGTGATTAGTGCTGTGGTGTTGCACACTGAGGCAGTGATTTGGTTAGTGATTAGTGCTGCGGTGTTGCACACTGAGTAGTGATTTATGTAGTGATTAGTGCTGTGGTTTTGAAAACTGAGGTAGTGATTTGGATACTGATTAATGCTGTGGTGTTTGACGCTGAAGTAGTGATTTGGATAGAGATTAGTGCTTTGGTGTTGCACACTGAGTTAGCGATTTGGATATTGATTATTGCTGTGGTGTTGCACACTGAGGTCGTGATTTGGATAGTGATTAATGCTGTGGTGTTGCACACTGATGTAGCAATTTGGATAGTGATTAGTGCTGTCGTGTTGCACACTGATATAGTGATTTGGATATTGATTAGTGCTGTGGTGTTGCACTCTGAGGCAGTGATTTGGATAGTGATTAGTGCTGTGGTGTTGCACACTGAAGTAGTGATTTGGATAGTGATTAGTGGTGTGGTGTTGCACACAGAGGAAGCAATTTGGATAGTGATTCATGCGGGGCTGTTGCACACTGAGATAGTGATTAGTGCTGTGGTGTTGCACACTGAGGTAGTGATCTGGATTGTGATTAATGCTGTGGAGTTGCACACTGATGTAGTGATTTGGATAGTGATTAGTGCTGTGGTGTTGCACTCTGAGGTAGTGATTTGGATAGTGATTAGTCCTGCGGCATTGCACACTGAGGTAGTGATTTGGATAGTGATTAGTGCTGTGGTGTTGCACACAGAGGCAGTGATTTGGTTAGTGATTAGTGCTGTGGTGTTGTACACTGAGGCAGTGAGTTGGATAGTGATTAGTGCTGCGGTGTTGCACACTGAGGTAGTGATTTATGTAGTGATTAGTGCTGTGGTTTTGAAAACTGAGGTTGTGATTTGGATACTGATTAATGCTGTGGTGTTTTACGCTGAGGTAGTGATTTGGATAGAGATTAGTGCTTTGGTGTTGCACACTGAGTTAGCGATTTGGATATTGATTATTGCTGTGGTGTTGCACACAGAGGTAGCGATTTGGATAGTGATTAGTGTTGTGGTGTTTCACACTGAGGTAGCGATTTGGATAGTGATTAGTGGTGTGGTGTTGCACACTGAGGTAGTGATTTGGATAGTGATAAGTGCTGTGGTGTTGCACACTGAGGCAGTGATTTGGATCGTGATTACTGCTGTGGTGTTGCACACTAAGGTAGCGATTTGGATAGTGATTAGTGTTGTGGTGCTGCACACTGAGTTAGCGATTTGGATAGTGATTAATGCTGTGATGTTGCACACTGAGGGAGTGATTTGGATAGTGATTAATGCTGTGGTGTTGCACACAGAGGTAGCAATTTGTATAGTGATTAGTGCTGTCGTGTTGCACACTGATGTAGTGATTTGGATAGTCATTAGTGCTGCGGTGTTGCACACTGAGGTAGTGATTTGGATAGTGATTCGTGCTGTGGTGTTGAACACAGAGGTAGTGATTTGGATAGTGATTAGTGGTGTGGTGTTGCACACTGAGGTAGCAATTTGGATAGTGATTAATGCTGTGTTGTACACAGAGGTAGCGATTTGGATAGTGATTAGTGCTGTGGTGTTGCACACAGAGGTTGTGATTTGGATAGTGATTAGTGCTGTGCTGTTGCACACTGAGGTAGTGATTTGGATTGTGATTAATGCTGTGGTGTTGCACACTGAGGCAGTGGTTTGGATAGTGATTGGTGCTGTGGTGTTGCACACTGAGGAAGCAATTTGGATAGTGATTCATGCGGGGCTGTTGCACTGAGATAGTGATTAGTGCTGTGGTGTTGCACACTGACGTAGTGATTTGGATTGTGATTAATGCTGTGGAGTTGCACAGTGATGTAGTGATTTGGATAGTGATTAGTGCTGTGGTGTTGCACTCTGAGGCAGTGATTTGGATAGTGATTAGTGGTGTGGTGTTGCACACTGAGGCAGTGATTTGGATAGTGATTAGAGCTGTGGTGTTGCACCCTGAGATAGTGATTTGGATAGTGATTAGTGCTGTGGTGTTGCACACTGAGGTCGTAATTTGGATAGTGATTCGTGCTGTGGTGTTGTACACTGAGGTAGTGATTTGGATTGTGATTAATGCTGTGGTGTTGCACACTGATGTAGTGATTTGGATAGTGATTAGTGCTGTGGTGTTGCACACTGAAGCAGTGATTTGGATAGTGATTAGTGCTGCGGTGTTGCACACTGAGTAGTGAATTATGTAGTGATTAGTGCTGTGGTTTTGAAAACTGAGGTAGTGATTTGGATACTGATTAATGCTGTGGTGTTTGACGCTGAAGTAGTGATTTGGATAGAGATTAGTGCTTTGGTGTTGCACACTGAGTTAGCGATTTGGATATTGATTATTGCTGTGGTGTTGCACACTGAGGTCGTGATTTGGATAGTGATTAATGCTGTGGTGTTGCACACTGATGTAGCAATTTGGATAGTGATTAGTGCTGTCGTGTTGCACACTGATATAGTGATTTGGATAGTGATTAGTGCTGTGGTGTTGCACTCTGAGGCAGTGATTTGGATAGTGATTAGTGCTGTGGTGTTGCACACTGAAGTAGTGATTTGGATAGGGATTAGTGGTGTGGTGTTGCACACTGAGGAAGCAATTTGGATAGTGATTCATGCGGGGCTGTTGCACACTGAGATAGTGATTAGTGCTGTGGTGTTGCACACTGAGGTAGTGATCTGGATTGTGATTAATGCTGTGGAGTTGCACACTGATGTAGTGATTTGGATAGTGATTAGTGCTGTGGTGTTGCACTCTGAGGTAGTGATTTGGATAGTGATTAGTCCTGCGGCATTGCACACTGAGGTAGTGATTTGGATAGTGATTAGTGCTGTGGTGTTGCACACAGAGGCAGTGATTTGGTTAGTGATTAGTGCTGTGGTGTTGTACACTGAGGCAGTGAGTTGGATAGTGATTAGTGCTGCGGTGTTGCACACTGAGGTAGTGATTTATGTAGTGATTAGTGCTGTGGTTTTGAAAACTGAGGTTGTGATTTGGATACTGATTAATGCTGTGGTGTTTTACGCTGAGGTAGTGATTTGGATAGAGATTAGTGCTTTGGTGTTGCACACTGAGTTAGCGATTTGGATATTGATTATTGCTGTGGTGTTGCACACAGAGGTAGCGATTTGGATAGTGATTAGTGTTGTGGTGTTTCACACTGAGGTAGCGATTTGGATAGTGATTAGTGGTGTGGTGTTGCACACTGAGGAAGCAATTTGGATAGTGATTAGTGCTGTGGTGTTGCACACTGAGGTAGTGATTTAGATTGTGCTTAATGCTGTGGAGTTGCACACTGATGTAGTGATTTGGATAGTGATTAGTGCTGTGGTGTTGCACTCTGAGGCAGTGATTTGGATAGTGATTAGTGCTGTGGTGTTGCACACTGAGGTAGTGATTTGGATAGTGATTAGTGGTGTGGTGTTGCACACTGAGGAAGCGATTTGGATAGTGATTAGTGCTGTGGTGTTGCACACTGAGGTAGTGATTTGGATAGTGATTAGTGCTGTGGTGTTGCACACTGAGGCAGTGATTTGGTTAGTGATTAGTGCTGTGGTGTTGTACACTGATTTAGTGATTTGGATAGTGATTAGTGCAGTGGTGTTGCACACTGAGGCAGTGATTTGGATCGTGATTAGTGCTGTGTTGTTGCACACTGAGGTCGTGATTTGGATAGTGATTAGTGCTGTCGTGTTGCACACTGATGTAGTGATCTGGATATTGATTCGTGCTGTGGTGTTGTACACTGATGTAGTGATTTGGATAGTGATTAGTGCTGTGGTGTTGCACACTGAGGCAGTGATTTGGATAGTGATTAGTGATGTGGTGTTTCACACTGAGGTAGTGATTTATGTAGTGATTAGTGCTGTGGTGTTGAACACTGAGGTACTGATTTGGATAGTGATTAATGCTGTGGTGTTTTACGCTGAGGTAGTAATTTGGATAGAGATTAGTGCTTTGGTATTGCACACTGATTTAGCGATTTGGATATTGATTATTGCTGTGGTGTTGCACACTGAGGTAGTGATTTGGATAGTGATTAGTGCTGTGGTGTTGCACACTGAGGTCGTGATTTGGACAGTGATTCGTGCTGTGTTGTTGTACACTGAGGTAGTGATTTGGATTGTGATTAATGCTGTGGTGTTGCACACTGATGTAGTGATTTGGATAGTGATTAGTGCTGTGGTGTTGCACACTGAGGCAGTGATTTGGATAGTGATTAGTGCTGTGGTGTTGCACATTGAGGTAGCGATTTATGTAGTGATTAGTGCTGTGGTGTTGAACACTGAGGTAGTGATTTGGATAGAGATTAGTGCTTTGGTGTTGCACACTGAGTTAGCGATTTGGATATTGATTATTGCTGTGGTGTTGCACACAGAGGTAGCGATTTGGATAGTGATTAGTGTTGTGGTGTTTCACACTGAGGTAGCGATTTGGATAGTGATTAGTGCTGTGGTGTTGCACGCTGAGGTAGCGATTTGGATAGTGATTAGTGCTGTGGTGTTGCACACAGAGGCAGTGATTTGGTTAGTGATTAGTGCTGTGGTGTTGTACACTGAGGCAGTGAGTTGGATAGTGATTAGTGCTGCCGTGTTGCACACTGAGGTAGTGATTTGGATAGTGATTAGTGGTGTGGTGTTGCACACTGAGGAAGCGATTTGGATAGTGATTAGTGCTGTGGTGTTGCACACTGAGGTAGTGATTTGGATAGTGATTAGTGCTGTGGTCTTGCACACTGAGGCAGTGATTTGGTTAGTGATTAGTGCTGTGGTGTTGTACACTGATTTAGTGATTTGGATAGTGATTAGTGCAGTGGTGTTGCACACTGAGGCAGTGATTTGGATCGTGATTAGTGCTGTGGTGTTGCACACTGAGGTCTTGATTTGGATAGTGATTAGTGCTGTGGTGTTGCACACTGAGGTAGTGATCTGGATATTGATTCGTGCTGTGGTGTTGTACACTGATGTAGTGATTTGGATAGTGATTAGTGCTGTGGTGTTGCACACTGAGGCAGTGATTTGGATAGTGATTAGTGATGTGGTGTTTCACACTGAGGTAGTGATTTATGTAGTGATTAGTGCTGTGGTGTTGAACACTGAGGTAGTGATTTGGATAGTGATTAATGCTGTGGTGTTTTACGCTGAGGTAGTAATTTGGATAGAGATTAGTGCTTTGGTATTGCACACTGATTTAGCGATTTGGATATTGATTATTGCTGTGGTGTTGCACACAGAGGTAGCGATTTGGATAGTGATTAGTGTTGTGGTGTTTCACACTGAGGTAGCAATTTGGATAGTGATTAGTGCTGTGTTGTTGCACGCTGAGGTAGCGATTTGGATCGTGATTAGTGCTGCGGTGTTGCACACTGAGGTAGTGATTAGTGCTGTGGTGTTGCACACTGAGGTAGTGATTTGGATAGTGATTAGTGCTGTGGTGTTGCACACTGAGGTC
Organism: Hypanus sabinus; assembly: GCF_030144855.1. Taxonomy (NCBI): domain Eukaryota; kingdom Metazoa; phylum Chordata; class Chondrichthyes; order Myliobatiformes; family Dasyatidae; genus Hypanus; species Hypanus sabinus. The sequence goes on from NC_082716.1 coordinate 105,249,788, forward strand.
GTGATTTGGACAGTGATTCATGCTGTGTTGTTGTACACTGAGGTAGTGATTTGGATTGTGATTAATGCTGTGGTGTTGCACACTGATGTAGTGATTTGGATAGTGATTAGTGCTGTGGTGTTGCACACTGAGGCAGTGATTTGGATAGTGATTAGTGCTGTGGTGTTGCACACTGAGGTAGCGATTTATGTAGTGATTAGTGCTGTGGTGTTGAACACTGAGGTAGTGATTTGGATAGTGATTAATGCTGTGGTGTTTTACGCTGAGGTAGTGATTTGGATAGAGATTAGTGCTTTGGTGTTGCACACTGAGTTAGCGATTTGGATATTGATTATTGCTGTGGTGTTGCACACAGAGGTAGCGATTTGGATAGTGATTAGTGTTGTGGTGTTTCACACTGAGGTAGCGATTTGGATAGTGATTAGTGCTGTGGTGTTGCACTCTGAGGTAGCGATTTGGATCGTGATTAGTGCTGCGGTGTTGCACACAGAGGTAGTGATTATTGCTGTGGTGTTGCACACTGAGTTAGTGATTTGGGTTGTGAATAATGCTGTTGAGTTGCACAATGATGTAGTGATTTGGATAGTGATTAGTGCTGTGTTGTTGCACATTGAGGTAGTGATTTGGATAGTGATTAGTGGTGTGGTGTTGCACACTGAGGAAGCGATTTGGATAGTGATTAGTGCTGTGGTGTTGCACACTGAGGTAGTGATTTGGATAGTGATTAGTGCTGTGGTCTTGCACACTGAGGCAGTGATTTGGTTAGTGATTAGTGCTGTGGTGTTGTACACTGATTTAGTGATTTGGATAGTGATTAGTGCAGTGGTGTTGCACACTGAGGCAGTGATTTGGATCGTGATTAGTGCTGTGGTGTTGCACACTGAGGTCTTGATTTGGATAGTGATTAGTGCTGTGGTGTTGCACACTGAGGTAGTGATCTGGATATTGATTCGTGCTGTGGTGTTGTACACTGATGTAGTGATTTGGATAGTGATTAGTGCTGTGGTGTTGCACACTGAGGCAGTGATTTGGATAGTGATTAGTGATGTGGTGTTTCACACTGAGGTAGTGATTTATGTAGTGATTAGTGCTGTGGTGTTGAACACTGAGGTAGTGATTTGGATAGTGATTAATGCTGTGGTGTTTTACGCTGAGGTAGTAATTTGGATAGAGATTAGTGCTTTGGTATTGCACACTGATTTAGCGATTTGGATATTGATTATTGCTGTGGTGTTGCACACAGAGGTAGCGATTTGGATAGTGATTAGTGTTGTGGTGTTTCACACTGAGGTAGCAATTTGGATAGTGATTAGTGCTGTGTTGTTGCACGCTGAGGTAGCGATTTGGATCGTGATTAGTGCTGCGGTGTTGCACACTGAGGTAGTGATTAGTGCTGTGGTGTTGCACACTGAGGTAGTGATTTGGATAGTGATTAGTGCTGTGGTGTTGCACACTGAGGTCGTGATTTGGACAGTGATTCATGCTGTGTTGTTGTACACTGAGGTAGTGATTTGGATTGTGATTAATGCTGTGGTGTTGCACACTGATGTAGTGATTTGGATAGTGATTAGTGCTGTGGTGTTGCACACTGAGGTAGTGATCTGGATTGTGATTAATGCTGTGGAGTTGCACACTGATGTAGTGATTTGGATAGTGATTAGTGCTGTGGTGTTGCACTCTGAGGTAGTGATTTGGATAGTGATTAGTCCTGCGGCATTGCACACTGAGGTAGTGATTTGGATAGTGATTAGTGCTGTGGTGTTGCACACAGAGGCAGTGATTTGGTTAGTGATTAGTGCTGTGGTGTTGTACACTGAGGCAGTGAGTTGGATAGTGATTAGTGCTGCGGTGTTGCACACTGAGGTAGTGATTTATGTAGTGATTAGTGCTGTGGTTTTGAAAACTGAGGTTGTGATTTGGATACTGATTAATGCTGTGGTGTTTTACGCTGAGGTAGTGATTTGGATAGAGATTAGTGCTTTGGTGTTGCACACTGAGTTAGCGATTTGGATATTGATTATTGCTGTGGTGTTGCACACAGAGGTAGCGATTTGGATAGTGATTAGTGTTGTGGTGTTTCACACTGAGGTAGCGATTTGGATAGTGATTAGTGGTGTGGTGTTGCACACTGAGGAAGCAATTTGGATAGTGATTAGTGCTGTGGTGTTGCACACTGAGGTAGTGATTTAGATTGTGCTTAATGCTGTGGAGTTGCACACTGATGTAGTGATTTGGATAGTGATTAGTGCTGTGGTGTTGCACTCTGAGGCAGTGATTTGGATAGTGATTAGTGCTGTGGTGTTGCACACTGAGGTAGTGATTTGGATAGTGATTAGTGGTGTGGTGTTGCACACTGAGGAAGCGATTTGGATAGTGATTAGTGCTGTGGTGTTGCACACTGAGGTAGTGATTTGGATAGTGATTAGTGCTGTGGTGTTGCACACTGAGGCAGTGATTTGGTTAGTGATTAGTGCTGTGGTGTTGTACACTGATTTAGTGATTTGGATAGTGATTAGTGCAGTGGTGTTGCACACTGAGGCAGTGATTTGGATCGTGATTAGTGCTGTGTTGTTGCACACTGAGGTCGTGATTTGGATAGTGATTAGTGCTGTCGTGTTGCACACTGATGTAGTGATCTGGATATTGATTCGTGCTGTGGTGTTGTACACTGATGTAGTGATTTGGATAGTGATTAGTGCTGTGGTGTTGCACACTGAGGCAGTGATTTGGATAGTGATTAGTGATGTGGTGTTTCACACTGAGGTAGTGATTTATGTAGTGATTAGTGCTGTGGTGTTGAACACTGAGGTAGTGATTTGGATAGTGATTAATGCTGTGGTGTTTTACGCTGAGGTAGTAATTTGGATAGAGATTAGTGCTTTGGTATTGCACACTGATTTAGCGATTTGGATATTGATTATTGCTGTGGTGTTGCACACTGAGGTAGTGATTTGGATAGTGATTAGTGCTGTGGTGTTGCACACTGAGGTCGTGATTTGGACAGTGATTCGTGCTGTGTTGTTGTACACTGAGGTAGTGATTTGGATTGTGATTAATGCTGTGGTGTTGCACACTGATGTAGTGATTTGGATAGTGATTAGTGCTGTGGTGTTGCACACTGAGGCAGTGATTTGGATAGTGATTAGTGCTGTGGTGTTGCACATTGAGGTAGCGATTTATGTAGTGATTAGTGCTGTGGTGTTGAACACTGAGGTAGTGATTTGGATAGAGATTAGTGCTTTGGTGTTGCACACTGAGTTAGCGATTTGGATATTGATTATTGCTGTGGTGTTGCACACAGAGGTAGCGATTTGGATAGTGATTAGTGTTGTGGTGTTTCACACTGAGGTAGCGATTTGGATAGTGATTAGTGCTGTGGTGTTGCACGCTGAGGTAGCGATTTGGATAGTGATTAGTGCTGTGGTGTTGCACACAGAGGCAGTGATTTGGTTAGTGATTAGTGCTGTGGTGTTGTACACTGAGGCAGTGAGTTGGATAGTGATTAGTGCTGCCGTGTTGCACACTGAGGTAGTGATTTGGATAGTGATTAGTGGTGTGGTGTTGCACACTGAGGAAGCGATTTGGATAGTGATTAGTGCTGTGGTGTTGCACACTGAGGTAGTGATTTGGATAGTGATTAGTGCTGTGGTCTTGCACACTGAGGCAGTGATTTGGTTAGTGATTAGTGCTGTGGTGTTGTACACTGATTTAGTGATTTGGATAGTGATTAGTGCAGTGGTGTTGCACACTGAGGCAGTGATTTGGATCGTGATTAGTGCTGTGGTGTTGCACACTGAGGTCTTGATTTGGATAGTGATTAGTGCTGTGGTGTTGCACACTGAGGTAGTGATCTGGATATTGATTCGTGCTGTGGTGTTGTACACTGATGTAGTGATTTGGATAGTGATTAGTGCTGTGGTGTTGCACACTGAGGCAGTGATTTGGATAGTGATTAGTGATGTGGTGTTTCACACTGAGGTAGTGATTTATGTAGTGATTAGTGCTGTGGTGTTGAACACTGAGGTAGTGATTTGGATAGTGATTAATGCTGTGGTGTTTTACGCTGAGGTAGTAATTTGGATAGAGATTAGTGCTTTGGTATTGCACACTGATTTAGCGATTTGGATATTGATTATTGCTGTGGTGTTGCACACAGAGGTAGCGATTTGGATAGTGATTAGTGTTGTGGTGTTTCACACTGAGGTAGCAATTTGGATAGTGATTAGTGCTGTGTTGTTGCACGCTGAGGTAGCGATTTGGATCGTGATTAGTGCTGCGGTGTTGCACACTGAGGTAGTGATTAGTGCTGTGGTGTTGCACACTGAGGTAGTGATTTGGATAGTGATTAGTGCTGTGGTGTTGCACACTGAGGTCGTGATTTGGACAGTGATTCATGCTGTGTTGTTGTACACTGAGGTAGTGATTTGGATTGTGATTAATGCTGTGGTGTTGCACACTGATGTAGTGATTTGGATAGTGATTAGTGCTGTGGTGTTGCACACTGAGGCAGTGATTTGGATAGTGATTAGTGCTGTGGTGTTGCACACTGAGGTAGCGATTTATGTAGTGATTAGTGCTGTGGTGTTGAACACTGAGGTAGTGATTTGGATAGTGATTAATGCTGTGGTGTTTTACGCTGAGGTAGTGATTTGGATAGAGATTAGTGCTTTGGTGTTGCACACTGAGTTAGCGATTTGGATATTGATTATTGCTGTGGTGTTGCACACAGAGGTAGCGATTTGGATAGTGATTAGTGTTGTGGTGTTTCACACTGAGGTAGCGATTTGGATAGTGATTAGTGCTGTGGTGTTGCACTCTGAGGTAGCGATTTGGATCGTGATTAGTGCTGCGGTGTTGCACACAGAGGTAGTGATTATTGCTGTGGTGTTGCACACTGAGTTAGTGATTTGGGTTGTGAATAATGCTGTTGAGTTGCACAATGATGTAGTGATTTGGATAGTGATTAGTGCTGTGTTGTTGCACATTGAGGTAGTGATTTGGATAGTGATTAGTGGTGTGGTGTTGCACACTGAGGAAGCGATTTGGATAGTGATTAGTGCTGTGGTGTTGCACACTGAGGTAGTGATTTGGATAGTGATTAGTGCTGTGGTCTTGCACACTGAGGCAGTGATTTGGTTAGTGATTAGTGCTGTGGTGTTGTACACTGATTTAGTGATTTGGATAGTGATTAGTGCAGTGGTGTTGCACACTGAGGCAGTGATTTGGATCGTGATTAGTGCTGTGGTGTTGCACACTGAGGTCTTGATTTGGATAGTGATTAGTGCTGTGGTGTTGCACACTGAGGTAGTGATCTGGATATTGATTCGTGCTGTGGTGTTGTACACTGATGTAGTGATTTGGATAGTGATTAGTGCTGTGGTGTTGCACACTGAGGCAGTGATTTGGATAGTGATTAGTGATGTGGTGTTTCACACTGAGGTAGTGATTTATGTAGTGATTAGTGCTGTGGTGTTGAACACTGAGGTAGTGATTTGGATAGTGATTAATGCTGTGGTGTTTTACGCTGAGGTAGTAATTTGGATAGAGATTAGTGCTTTGGTATTGCACACTGATTTAGCGATTTGGATATTGATTATTGCTGTGGTGTTGCACACAGAGGTAGCGATTTGGATAGTGATTAGTGTTGTGGTGTTTCACACTGAGGTAGCAATTTGGATAGTGATTAGTGCTGTGTTGTTGCACGCTGAGGTAGCGATTTGGATCGTGATTAGTGCTGCGGTGTTGCACACTGAGGTAGTGATTAGTGCTGTGGTGTTGCACACTGAGGTAGTGATTTGGATAGTGATTAGTGCTGTGGTGTTGCACACTGAGGTCGTGATTTGGACAGTGATTCATGCTGTGTTGTTGTACACTGAGGTAGTGATTTGGATTGTGATTAATGCTGTGGTGTTGCACACTGATGTAGTGATTTGGATAGTGATTAGTGCTGTGGTGTTGCAGACTGAGGCAGTGATTTGGATAGTGATTAGTGCTGTGGTGTTGCACACTGAGGTAGCGATTTATGTAGTGATTAGTGCTGTGCTGTTGAACACTGAGGTAGTGATTTGGATAGTGATTAATGCTGTGGTGTTTTACGCTGAGGTAGTGATTTGGATAGAGATTAGTGCTTTGGTGTTGCACACTGAGTTAGCGATTTGGATATTGATTATTGCTGTGGTGTTGCACACAGAGGTAGCGATTTGGATAGTGATTAGTGTTGTGGTGTTTCACACTGAGGTAGCGATTTGGATAGTGATTAGTGCTGTGGTGTTGCACTCTGAGGTAGCGATTTGGATCGTGATTAGTGCTGCGGTGTTGCACACAGAGGTAGTGATTATTGCTGTGGTGTTGCACACTGAGTTAGTGATTTGGGTTGTGAATAATGCTGTGGAGTTGCACAATGATGTAGTGATTTGGATAGTGATTAGTGCTGTGTTGTTGCACATTGAGGTAGTGATTTGGATTGTGATTAGTGCTGTGGTGTTAAACACTGAGTTCGCGATTTGGATCGTGATTACTGCTGTGGTGTTGCACACTAAGGTAGCGATTTGGATAGTGATTAGTGCTGTGGTGTTGCACACTGAGGAAGCGATTTGGATAGTGATTAGTGCTGTGGTGTTGCACACTGAGGTAGTGATTTGGATAGTGATTAGTGCTGTGGTGTTGCACACTGAGGCAGTGATTTGGTTAGTGATTAGTGCTGTGGTGTTGTACACTGATTTAGTGATTTGGATAGTGATTAGTGCTGTGGTGTTGCACACTGAGGAAGCGATTTGGATAGTGATTAGTGCTGTGGTGTTGCACACTGAGGTAGTGATTTGGATAGTGATTAGTGCTGTGGTGTTGCACACTGAGGCAGTGATTTGGTTAGTGATTAGTGCTGTGGTGTTGTACACTGATTTAGTGATTTGGATAGTGATTAGTGCAGTGGTGTTGCACTCTGAGGCTGTGATTTGGATCGTGATTAGTGCTGTGGTGGTGCACACTGAGGTCTTGATTTGGATAGTGATTAGTGCTGTGGTGTTGCACACTGAGGTAGTGATCTGGATATTGATTCGTGCTGTGGTGTTGTACACTGATGTAGTGATTTGGATAGTGATTAGTGCTGTGGTGTTGCACACTGAGGTAGTGATTTATGTAGTGATTAGTGCTGTGGTGTTGAACACTGAGGTAGTGATTTGGATAGTGATTAATGCTGTGGTGTTTTACGCTGAGGTAGTAATTTGGATAGAGATTAGTGCTTTGGTATTGCACACTGATTTAGCGATTTGGATATTGATTATTGCTGTGGTGTTGCACACAGAGGTAGCGATTTGGATGGTGATTAGTGTTGTGGTGTTTCACACTGAGGTAGCAATTTGGATAGTGATTAGTGCTGTGTTGTTGCACGCTGAGGTAGCGATTTGGATCGTGATTAGTGCTGCGGTGTTGCACACTGAGGTAGTGATTAGTGCTGTGGTGTTGCACACTGAGGTAGTGATTTGGATAGTGATTAGTGCTGTGGTGTTGCACACTGAGGTCGTGATTTGGACAGTGATTCGTGCTGTGTTGTTGTACACTGAGGTAGTGATTTGGATTGTGATTAATGCTGTGGTGTTGCACACTGATGTAGTGATTTGGATAGTGATTAGTGCTGTGGTGTTGCACACTGAGGCAGTGATTTGGATAGTGATTAGTGCTGTGGTGTTGCACACTGAGGTAGCGATTTATGTAGTGATTAGTGCTGTGGTGTTGAACACTGAGGTAGTGATTTGGATAGTGATTAATGCTGTGGTGTTTTACGCTGAGGTAGTGATTTGGATAGTGATTCGTGCTGTGGTGTTGCACACTGAGTTAGCGATTTGGATATTGATTATTGCTGTGGTGTTGCACACAGAGGTAGCGATTTGGATAGTGATTAGTGTTGTGGTGTTTCACACTGAGGTAGCGATTTGGATAGTGATTAGTGCTGTGGTGTTGCACGCTGAGGTAGCGATTTGGATCGTGATTAGTGCTGCGGTGTTGCACACAGAGGTAGTGATTATTGCTCTGGTGTTGCACACTGAGTTAGTGATTTGGGTTGTGAATAATGCTGTGGAGTTGCACAATGATGTAGTGATTTGGATAGTGATTAGTGCTGTGTTGTTGCACATTGAGGTAGTGATTTGGATAGTGATTAGTGCTGTGGTGTTAAACACTGAGTTCGCGATTTGGATCGTGATTACTGCTGTGGTGTTGCACTCTAAGGTAGCGATTTGGATAGTGATTAGTGCTGTGGTGTTGCACACTGAGGAAGCGATTTGGATAGTGATTAGTGCTGTGGTGTTGCACACTGAGGTAGTGATTTGGATAGTGATTAGTGCTGTGGTGTTGCACACTGAGGCAGTGATTTGGTTAGTGATTAGTGCTGTGGTGTTGTACACTGATTTAGTGATTTGGATAGTGATTAGTGCTGTGGTGTTGCACACTGAGGCAGTGATTTGGATCGTGATTAGAGCTGTGGTGTTGCACCCTGAGATAGTGATTTGGATAGTGATTAGTGCTGTGGTGTTGCACACTGAGGTCGTGATTTGGATAGTGATTTGTGCTGTGGTGTTGTACACTGAGGTAGTGATTTGGATAGTGATTAGTGCTGTGGTGTTGCACACTGAGGCAGTGATTTGGATAGTGATTAGTGCTGTGGTGTTGCACACTGAGGTATTGATTTATGCAGTGATTAGTGCTGTGGTGTTGAACACTGAGGTAGTGATTTGGATAGTGATTAATGCTGTGGTGTTTTACGCTGAGGTAGTGATTTGGATAGTGATTAGTGGTGTGGTGTTGCACACTGAGGAAGCGATTTGGATAGTGATTAGTGCTGTGGTGTTGCACGCTGAGGTAGTGATTTGGATAGTGATTAGTGCTGTGGTGTTGCACACTGAGGCAGTGATTTGGTGAGTGATTAGTGCTGTGGTGTTGTACACTGATTTAGTGATTTGGATAGTGATTAGTGCTGTGGTGTTGCACACTGAGGCAGTGATTTGGATCGTGATTAGAGCTGTGTTGTTGCACCCTGAGATAGTGATTTGGATAGTGATTAGTGCTGTGGTGTTGCACACTGAGGCAGTGATTTGGATAGTGATTAGTGCTGTGGTGTTGCACACTGAGGTATTGATTTATGCAGTGATTAGTGCTGTGGTGTTGAACACTGAGGTAGTGATTTGGATAGTGATTAATGCTGTGGTGTTTTACGCTGAGGTAGTGATTTGCATAGAGATTAGTGCTTTGGTGTTGCACACAGAGTTAGCGATTTGGATATTGCTTATTGCTGTGGTGTTGCACACTGAGGCAGTGATTTGGATAGTGATTAGTGCTGTGGTGTTGCACACTGAGGTATTGATTTATGCAGTGATTAGTGCTGTGGTGTTGAACACTGAGGTAGTGATTTGGATAGTGATTAATGCTGTGGTGTTTTACGCTGAGGTAGTGATTTGGATAGTGATTAGTGGTGTGGTGTTGCACACTGAGGAAGCGATTTGGATAGTGATTAGTGCTGTGGTGTTGCACACTGAGGTAGTGATTTGGATAGTGATTAGTGCTGTGGTGTTGCACACTGAGGCAGTGATTTGGTGAGTGATTAGTGCTGTGGTGTTGTACACTGATTTATTGTTTTGGATAGTGATTAGTGCTGTGGTGTTGCACACTGAGGCAGTGATTTGGATCGTGATTAGAGCTGTGTTGTTGCACCCTGAGATAGTGATTTGGATAGTGATTAGTGCTGTGGTGTTGCACACTGAGGCAGTGATTTGGATAGTGATTAGTGCTGTGGTGTTTCACACTGAGGTATTGATTTATGCAGTGATTAGTGCTGTGGTGTTGAACACTGAGGTAGTGATTTGGATAGTGATTAATGCTGTGGTGTTTTACGCTGAGGTAGTGATTTGCATAGAGATTAGTGCTTTGGTGTTGCACACAGAGTTAGCGATTTGGATATTGCTTATTGCTGTGGTGTTGCACACAGAGGTAGCGATTTGGATAGTGATTAGTGTTGTGGTGTTTCACACTGAGGTAGCGATTTGGATAGTGATTAGTGCTGTGGTGTTGCACACTGAGGCAGTGATTTGGATAGTGATTAGTGCTGTGGTGTTGCACACTGAGGTATTGATTTATGCAGTGATTAGTGCTGTGGTGTTGAACACTGAGGTAGTGATTTGGATAGTGATTAATGCTGTGGTGTTTTACGCTGAGGTAGTGATTTGGATAGTGATTAGTGGTGTGGTGTTGCACACTGAGGAAGCGATTTGGATAGTGATTAGTGCTGTGGTGTTGCACACTGAGGTAGTGATTTGGATAGTGATTAGTGCTGTGGTGTTGCACACTGAGGCAGTGATTTGGTGAGTGATTAGTGCTGTGGTGTTGTACACTGATTTAGTGATTTGGATAGTGATTAGTGCTGTGGTGTTGCACACTGAGGCAGTGATTTGGATCGTGATTAGAGCTGTGTTGTTGCACCCTGAGATAGTGATTTGGATAGTGATTAGTGCTGTGGTGTTGCACACTGAGGCAGTGATTTGGATAGTGATTAGTGCTGTGGTGTTGCACACTGAGGTATTGATTTATGCAGTGATTAGTGCTGTGGTGTTGAACACTGAGGTAGTGATTTGGATAGTGATTAATGCTGTGGTGTTTTACGCTGAGGTAGTGATTTGCATAGAGATTAGTGCTTTGGTGTTGCACACAGAGTTAGCGATTTGGATATTGCTTATTGCTGTGGTGTTGCACACTGAGGCAGTGATTTGGATAGTGATTAGTGCTGTGGTGTTGCACACTGAGGTATTGATTTATGCAGTGATTAGTGCTGTGGTGTTGAACACTGAGGTAGTGATTTGGATAGTGATTAATGCTGTGGTGTTTTACGCTGAGGTAGTGATTTGGATAGTGATTAGTGGTGTGGTGTTGCACACTGAGGAAGCGATTTGGATAGTGATTAGTGCTGTGGTGTTGCACACTGAGGTAGTGATTTGGATAGTGATTAGTGCTGTGGTGTTGCACACTGAGGCAGTGATTTGGTGAGTGATTAGTGCTGTGGTGTTGTACACTGATTTAGTGATTTGGATAGTGATTAGTGCTGTGGTGTTGCACACTGAGGCAGTGATTTGGATCGTGATTAGAGCTGTGTTGTTGCACCCTGAGATAGTGATTTGGATAGTGATTAGTGCTGTGGTGTTGCACACTGAGGCAGTGATTTGGATAGTGATTAGTGCTGTGGTGTTGCACACTGAGGTATTGATTTATGCAGTGATTAGTGCTGTGGTGTTGAACACTGAGGTAGTGATTTAGATAGTAATTAATGCTGTGGTGTTTTACGCTGAGGTAGTGATTTGCATAGAGATTAGTGCTTTGGTGTTGCACACAGAGTTAGCGATTTGGATATTGCTTATTGCTGTTGTGTTGCACACAGAGGTAGCGATTTGGATAGTGATTAGTGTTGTGGTGTTTCACACTGAGGTAGCGATTTGGATAGTGATTAGTGCTGTGGTGTTGCACGCTGAGGTAGCGATTTGGATCATGATTAGTGCTGCGGTGTTGCACACTGAGTTAGTGATTTGGGTTGTTATTAATGCTGTGGAGTTGCACAATGATGTAGTGATTTGAATACTGATTAGTGCTCTGTTGTTGCACACTGAGGTAGTGATTTGGATAGTGATTAGTGCTGTGGTGTTAAACACTGAGTTCGCGATTTGGATCGTGATTACTGCTGTGGTGTTGCACACGAAGGTAGCGATTTGGATAGTGATTAGTGTTGTGGTGCTGCACACTGAGTTAGCGATTTGGATAGTGATTAATGCTGTGATGTTGCACCCTGAGGTAGTGATGTGGATAGTGATTAATGCTGTGGTGTTGCACACAGAGCTAGCAATTTGTATAGTGATTAGTGCTGTCATGTTGCACACTGATGTAGTGATTTGGATAGTGATTAGTGCTGCGGTGTTGCACACTGAGGTAGTGATTTGGATAGTGATTCGTGCTGTGGTGTTGTACACAGAGGTAGTGATTTGGATAGTGATTAATGCTGTGGTGTTGCACACCTATGTAGTGATTTGGATAGTGATTAGTGCTGTGGTGTTGCACTCTGAGGCAGTGATTTGGATAGTGATTAGTGCTGTGGTGTTGCACACAGTGGTAGTGATTTGAATAGTGATTAGTGGTGTGGTGTTGCACACTGAGGTAGCAATTTGGATAGTGATTAATGCTGTGTTGTTGCACACAGAGGTAGCGAGTTGGATAGTGATTTGTGCGGTGGTGTTGCACACTGAGGTAATTTGGATTGTGATTAATGCTGTGGTGTTGCACACTGATGAAGTGATTTGGATAGTGATTAGTGCTTTGGTGTTGCACACTGAGGCAGAGATTTGGATAGTGATTAGTGCAGTGGTGTTGCACACTGAGGTAGTGATTAGTGCTGTGGTGTTGCACTCTGAGGTAGCGGTTTGGATAGTGATTAGTGCTGTGGTGTTGCACACTGAGGTAGCGATTTGAATAGTGATTAGTGCTGAGGTGTTGTACACTGAGGTAGCAATTTGGATAGTGATTCGTGCTGTGGTGTTGCACACTGAGGTAGTGATTAGGATAGTGAGTAATGCTGTGGTGTTGCACACCGAGGTAGCGAATTAGTTAGTGATTCGTGCGGTGGTGTTGTACACTGAGGTATTGATTTGGATAGTGATTCACGCGGGGGTGTTGCACACTGAGGTAGTGATTAGTGCTGTGGTGTTGCACACTGATGTAGTGATTTGGAATGTGATTAATGCTGTGATGTTGCACACTGAGGTAGTGATTTGGATAGTGATTCGTGCTGTGGTGTTGCACACTGAGGTAGCGATTAGGATAGTGAGTAATGCTGTGGTGTTGCTCACTGAGGTAGCGAATTAGATAGTGATTCGTGCGGTGGTGTTGTACACTGAGGTAGTGATTTGGATAGTGATTCATGCTGGAGCGTTGCACACTGAGGTAGTGATAGTGCTGTGGAGTTGCACACTGATGTAGTGATTTGGATAGTGATTAGTGCTGTGGTGTTGCACACTGAGGTAGTTATTTGGATAGTGATTAGTGCTGTGGTGTTAAACACTGAGTTCGCGATTTGGATAGTGATTACTGCTGTGGTGTTGCACACTAAGGTAGCGATTTGGATAGTGATTAGTGTTGTGGTGCTGCACACTGAGTTAGCGATTTGGATAGTGATTAATGCTGTGATGTTGCACACTGAGGTAGTGATTAGTGCTGTGGTGTTGCACACTGATGTAGTGATTTGGATTGTGATTAATGCTGTGGAGTTGCACACTGATGTAGTGATTTGGATAGTGATTAGTGCTGTGGTGTTGCACACTGAGGTAGTTATTTGGATAGTGATTAGTGCTGTGGTGTTAAACACTGAGTTCGCGATTTGGATAGTGATTACTGCTGTGGTGTTGCACACTAAGGTAGCGATTTGGATAGTGATTAGTGTTGTGGTGCTGCACACTGAGTTAGCGATTTGGATAGTGATTAATGCTGTGATGTTGCACACTGAGGTAGTGATTTGGATAGTGATTAATGCTGTGGTGTTGTACACTGAGGTAGTGATTTGGATAGTGATTCATGCGGGTGTGTTGCACACTGAGTTAGTGATTAGTGCTGTGGTGTTGCACGCTGAGGTACTGATTTGGATTGTGATTAATGCTGTGGAGTTGCACACTGATGTAGTGATTTGGATAGTGATTAGTGCTGTGGTGTTGCACACTGAGGCAGTGATTTGGATAGTGATTAGAGCTGTGGTGTTGCACACTGAGATAGTGATTTGGATAGTGATTAGTGCTGTGGTGTTGCACACTGAGGTCGTGATTTGGATAGTGATTCGTGCTGTGGTGTTGTACACTGAGGTACTGATTTGGATTGTGATTAATGCTGTGGTGTTGCACACTGATGTAGTGATTTGGATAGTGATTAGTGCTGTGGTGTTGCACACTGAGGCAGTGATTTGGATAGTGATTAGTGCTGTGGTGTTGCACACTGAGGTAGTGATTTATGTAGTGATTCGTGCTGTGGTGTTGCACTCTGAGGCAGTGATTTGGATAGTGATTAGTGCTGTGGTGTTGCACACAGTGGTAGTGATTTGGATAGTGATTAGTGGTGTGGTGTTGCACACTGAGGTAGCAATTTGGATAGTGATTAATGCTGTGTTGTTGCACACAGAGGTAGCGATTTGGATAGTGATTTGTGCTGTGGTGTTGCACACTGAGGTAATTTGGATTGTGATTAATGCTGTGGTGTTGCACACTGATGAAGTGATTTGGATAGTGATTAGTGCTTTGGTGTTGCACACTGAGGCAGAGATTTGGATAGTGATTAGTGCGGTGGTGTTGCACACTGAGGTAGTGATTAGTGCTGTGGTGTTGCACTCTGAGGTAGCGGTTTGGATAGTGATTAGTGCTGTGGTGTTGCACACTGAGGTAGCGATTTGAATAGTGATTAGTGCTGAGGTGTTGTACACTGAGGTAGCAATTTGGATAGTGATTCGTGCTGTGGTGTTGCACACTGAGGTAGCGAATTGGATAGTGAGTAATGCTGTGGTGTTGCACACTGAGGTAGCGAATTAGATAGTGATTCGTGCGGTGGTGTTGTACACTGAGGTAGTGATTTGGATAGTGATTCACGCGGGGGCGTTGCACACTGAGGTAGTGATTAGTGCTGTGGTGTTGCACACTGATGTAGTGATTTGGATTGGGATTAATGCTGTGGAGTTGCACACTGATGTAGTGATTTGGTTAGTGATTAGTGCTGTGGTGTTGCACACTGAGGTAGTTATTTGGATAGTGATTAGTGCTGTGGTGTTAAACACTGAGTTCGCGATTTGGATAGTGATTACTGCTGTGGTGTTGCACACTAAGGTCGCGATTTGGATAGTGATTAGTGTTGTGGTGCTGCACACTGAGTTTGCGATTTGGATAGTGATTAATGCTGTGATGTTGCACACTGAGGTAGTGATTTGGATAGTGATTAATGCTGTGGTGATGCACACTGAGGTAGCAATTTGGATAGTGATTAGTGCTGCCGTGTTGCACACTGATCTAGTGATTTGGATAGTGATTCGTGCTGTGGTGTTGCACACAGAGGTAGTGATTTGGATAGTGATAGTGCTGTGGTGTTGTACACTGAGGTAGTGATTTGGATAGTGATTCATGCGGGTGTGTTGCACACTGAGATAGTGATTAGTGCTGTGGTGTTGCACACTGAGGTACTGATGTGGATTGTGATTAATGCTGTGGAGTTGCACACTGATGTAGTGATTTGGATAGTGATTAGTGCTGTGGTGTTGCACACTGAGGCAGTGATTTGGATAGTGATCAGTGCTGTGTTGTTGCACACTGAGGAAGCAATTTGGATAGTGATTAGTGCTGTGGTGTTGCACACTGAGGTAGTGATTTGGATAGTGATTAGTGCTGTGGTGTTGCACACAGAGGCAGTGATTTGGTTAGTAATTAGTGCTGTGGTGTTGTACACTGAGGCAGTGAGTTGGATTGTGATTAATGCTGTGGTGTTGCACACTGATTTAGTGATTTGGATAGTGATTAGTGCTGTGGTGTTGCACACTGAGGCAGTGATTTGGATAGTGATTAGAGCTGTGGTGTTGCACACTGAGATAGTGATTTGGATAGTGATTAGTGCTGTGGTGTTGCACACTGAGGTCGTGATTTGGATAGTGATTCGTGCTGTGGTGTTGTACACTGAGGTACTGATTTGGATTGTGATTAATGCTGTGGTGTTGCACACTGATGTAGTGATTTGGATAGTGATTAGTGCTATGGTGTTGCACACTGAGGCAGTGATTTGGATAGTGATTAGTGCTGTGGTGTTGCACACTGAGGTAGTTATTTATGTAGTGATTCGTGCTGTGGTGTTGAACACTGGTAGTGATTTGGATACTGATTAATGCTGTGGTGTTTTACGCTGAGGTAGTGATTTGGATAGTGATTAGTGCTGTGGTGTTGCACGCTGAGGGAGCGATTTGGATCGTGATTAGTGCTGTCGTGTTGCACACTGATGTAGTGATTTGGATAGTGATTAGTCCTGCGGCGTTGCACACTGAGGAAGTGATTTGGATAGTGATTCGTGCTGTGGTGTTGTACACAGCGGTAGTGATTTGGATAGTGATTAATGCTGTGTTGTTGCACACTGAAGTAGTGATTTGGATAGTGATTAGTGGTGTGGTGTTGCACACTGAGGAAGCAGTTTGGATAGTGATTCATGCGGGGGTGTTGCTCACTGAGATAGTGATTAGTGCTGTGGTGTTGCACACTGAGGTAGTGATTTGGATTGTGATTAATGCTGTGGAGTTGCACACTGATGTAGTGATTTGGATAGTGATTAGTGCTGTGGTGTTGCACTCTGAGGCAGTGATTTGGATAGTGATTAGTGCTGTGGTGTTCCACACTGAGGTAGTGATTTGGATAGTGATTAGTGGTGTGGTGTTGCACACTGAGGAAGCAATTTGGATAGTGATTAATGCTGTGTTGTTGCACACTGAGGTAGTGATTTGGATAGTGATTAATGCTGTGGTTTTGCACTGAGGTAGCAATTTGGATAGTGATTAGTGCTGCCGTGTTGCACACTGATCTAGTGATTTGGATAGTGATTCGTGCTGTGGTGTTGCACACCGAGGTAGCGAATTAGTTAGTGATTCGTGTGGTGGTGTTGTACACTGAGGTATTGATTTGGATAGTGATTCACGCGGGGGTGTTGCACACTGAGGTAGTGATTAGTGCTGTGGTGTTGCACACTGATGTAGTGATTTGGAATGTGATTAATGCTGTGATGTTGCACACTGAGGTAGTGATTTGGATAGTGATTCGTGCTGTGGTGTTGCACACTGAGGTAGCGATTAGGATAGTGAGTAATGCTGTGGTGTTGCACACTGAGGTAGCGAATTAGATAGTGATTCGTGCGGTGGTGTTGTACACTGAGGTAGTGATTTGGATAGTGATTCATGCTGGAGCGTTGCACACTGAGGTAGTGATAGTGCTGTGGAGTTGCACACTGATGTAGTGATTTGGATAGTGATTAGTGCTGTGGTGTTGCACACTGAGGTAGTTATTTGGATAGTGATTAGTGCTGTGGTGTTAAACACTGAGTTCGTGATTTGGATAGTGATTACTGCTGTGGTGTTGCACACTAAGGTAGCGATTTGGATAGTGATTAGTGTTGTGGTGCTGCACACTGAGTTAGCGATTTGGATAGTGATTAATGCTGTGATGTTGCACACTGAGGTAGTGATTAGTGCTGTGGTGTTGCACACTGATGTAGTGATTTGGATTGTGATTAATGCTGTGGAGTTGCACACTGATGTAGTGATTTGGATAGTGATTAGTGCTGTGGTGTTGCACACTGAGGTAGTTATTTGGATAGTGATTAGTGCTGTGGTGTTAAACACTGAGTTCGCGATTTGGATAGTGATTACTGCTGTGGTGTTGCACACTAAGGTAGCGATTTGGATAGTGATTAGTGTTGTGGTGCTGCACACTGAGTTAGCGATTTGGATAGTGATTAATGCTGTGATGTTGCACACTGAGGTAGTGATTTGGATAGTGATTAATGCTGTGGTGTTGTACACTGAGGTAGTGATTTGGATAGTGATTCATGCGGGTGTGTTGCACACTGAGTTAGTGATTAGTGCTGTGGTGTTGCACGCTGAGGTACTGATTTGGATTGTGATTAATGCTGTGGAGTTGCACACTGATGTAGTGATTTGGATAGTGATTAGTGCTGTGGTGTTGCACACTGAGGCAGTGATTTGGATAGTGATTAGAGCTGTGGTGTTGCACACTGAGATAGTGATTTGGATAGTGATTAGTGCTGTGGTGTTGCACACTGAGGTCGTGATTTGGATAGTGATTCGTGCTGTGGTGTTGTACACTGAGGTACTGATTTGGATTGTGATTAATGCTGTGGTGTTGCACACTGATGTAGTGATTTGGATAGTGATTAGTGCTGTGGTGTTGCACACTGAGGCAGTGATTTGGATAGTGATTAGTGCTGTGGTGTTGCACACTGAGGTAGTGATTTATGTAGTGATTCGTGCTGTGGTGTTGCACTCTGAGGCAGTGATTTGGATAGTGATTAGTGCTGTGGTGTTGCACACAGTGGTAGTGATTTGGATAGTGATTAGTGGTGTGGTGTTGCACACTGAGGTAGCAATTTGGATAGTGATTAATGCTGTGTTGTTGCACACAGAGGTAGCGATTTGGATAGTGATTTGTGCTGTGGTGTTGCACACTGAGGTAATTTGGATTGTGATTAATGCTGTGGTGTTGCACACTGATGAAGTGATTTGGATAGTGATTAGTGCTTTGGTGTTGCACACTGAGGCAGAGATTTGGATAGTGATTAGTGCGGTGGTGTTGCACACTGAGGTAGTGATTAGTGCTGTGGTGTTGCACTCTGAGGTAGCGGTTTGGATAGTGATTAGTGCTGTGGTGTTGCACACTGAGGTAGCGATTTGAATAGTGATTAGTGCTGAGGTGTTGTACACTGAGGTAGCAATTTGGATAGTGATTCGTGCTGTGGTGTTGCACACTGAGGTAGCGAATTGGATAGTGAGTAATGCTGTGGTGTTGCACACTGAGGTAGCGAATTAGATAGTGATTCGTGCGGTGGTGTTGTACACTGAGGTAGTGATTTGGATAGTGATTCACGCGGGGGCGTTGCACACTGAGGTAGTGATTAGTGCTGTGGTGTTGCACACTGATGTAGTGATTTGGATTGGGATTAATGCTGTGGAGTTGCACACTGATGTAGTGATTTGGTTAGTGATTAGTGCTGTGGTGTTGCACACTGAGGTAGTTATTTGGATAGTGATTAGTGCTGTGGTGTTAAACACTGAGTTCGCGATTTGGATAGTGATTACTGCTGTGGTGTTGCACACTAAGGTCGCGATTTGGATAGTGATTAGTGTTGTGGTGCTGCACACTGAGTTTGCGATTTGGATAGTGATTAATGCTGTGATGTTGCACACTGAGGTAGTGATTTGGATAGTGATTAATGCTGTGGTGATGCACACTGAGGTAGCAATTTGGATAGTGATTAGTGCTGCCGTGTTGCACACTGATCTAGTGATTTGGATAGTGATTCGTGCTGTGGTGTTGCACACAGAGGTAGTGATTTGGATAGTGATAGTGCTGTGGTGTTGTACACTGAGGTAGTGATTTGGATAGTGATTCATGCGGGTGTGTTGCACACTGAGATAGTGATTAGTGCTGTGGTGTTGCACACTGAGGTACTGATGTGGATTGTGATTAATGCTGTGGAGTTGCACACTGATGTAGTGATTTGGATAGTGATTAGTGCTGTGGTGTTGCACACTGAGGCAGTGATTTGGATAGTGATCAGTGCTGTGTTGTTGCACACTGAGGAAGCAATTTGGATAGTGATTAGTGCTGTGGTGTTGCACACTGAGGTAGTGATTTGGATAGTGATTAGTGCTGTGGTGTTGCACACAGAGGCAGTGATTTGGTTAGTAATTAGTGCTGTGGTGTTGTACACTGAGGCAGTGAGTTGGATTGTGATTAATGCTGTGGTGTTGCACACTGATTTAGTGATTTGGATAGTGATTAGTGCTGTGGTGTTGCACACTGAGGCAGTGATTTGGATAGTGATTAGAGCTGTGGTGTTGCACACTGAGATAGTGATTTGGATAGTGATTAGTGCTGTGGTGTTGCACACTGAGGTCGTGATTTGGATAGTGATTCGTGCTGTGGTGTTGTACACTGAGGTACTGATTTGGATTGTGATTAATGCTGTGGTGTTGCACACTGATGTAGTGATTTGGATAGTGATTAGTGCTATGGTGTTGCACACTGAGGCAGTGATTTGGATAGTGATTAGTGCTGTGGTGTTGCACACTGAGGTAGTTATTTATGTAGTGATTCGTGCTGTGGTGTTGAACACTGGTAGTGATTTGGATACTGATTAATGCTGTGGTGTTTTACGCTGAGGTAGTGATTTGGATAGTGATTAGTGTTGTGGTGTTTCACACTGAGATAGCGATTTGGATAGTGATTAGTGCTGTGGTGTTGCACGCTGAGGGAGCGATTTGGATCGTGATTAGTGCTGTCGTGTTGCACACTGATGTAGTGATTTGGATAGTGATTAGTCCTGCGGCGTTGCACACTGAGGAAGTGATTTGGATAGTGATTCGTGCTGTGGTGTTGTACACAGCGGTAGTGATTTGGATAGTGATTAATGCTGTGGTGTTGCACACTGAAGTAGTGATTTGGATAGTGATTAGTGGTGTGGTGTTGCACACTGAGGAAGCAGTTTGGATAGTGATTCATGCGGGGGTGTTGCTCACTGAGATAGTGATTAGTGCTGTGGTGTTGCACACTGAGGTAGTGATTTGGATTGTGATTAATGCTGTGGAGTTGCACACTGATGTAGTGATTTGGATAGTGATTAGTGCTGTGGTGTTGCACTCTGAGGCAGTGATTTGGATAGTGATTAGTGCTGTGGTGTTCCACACTGAGGTAGTGATTTGGATAGTGATTAGTGGTGTGGTGTTGCACACTGAGGAAGCAATTTGGATAGTGATTAATGCTGTGTTGTTGCACACTGAGGTAGTGATTTGGATAGTGATTAATGCTGTGGTTTTGCACTGAGGTAGCAATTTGGATAGTGATTAGTGCTGCCGTGTTGCACACTGATCTAGTGATTTGGATAGTGATTCGTGCTGTGGTGTTGCACACAGAGGTAGTGATTTGGATAGTGATTAGTTCTGTGGTGTTGTACACTGAGGTAGTGATTTGGATAGTGATTCATGCGGGTGTGTTGCACACTGAGATAGTGATTAGTGCTGTGGTGTTGCACACTGAGGTACTGATTTGGATTGTGATTAATGCTGTGGAGTTGCACACTGATGTAGTGATTTGGATAGTGATTAGTGCTGTGGTGTTGCACACTGAGGCAGTGATTTGGATAGTGATTAGTGCTGTGTTGTTGCACACTGAGGAAGCAATTTGGATAGTGATTAGTGCTGTGGTGTTGCACACTGAGGTAGTGATTTGGATAGTGATTAGTGCTGTGGTGTTGCACACAGAGGCAGTGATTTGGTTAGTAATTAGTGCTGTGGTGTTGTACACTGAGGCAGTGAGTTGGATTGTGATTAATGTTGTGGTGTTGCACACTGATTTAGTGATTTGGATAGTGATTAGTGCTGTGGTGTTGCACACTGATGTAGTGATTTGGATAGTGATTAGTGCTGTGGTGTTGCACACTGAGGCACTGATTTGGATAGTGATTAGTGCTGTGGTGTTGCACACTGAGGTAGTGATTTATGTAGTGATTCGTGCTGTAGTGTTGAACACTGGTAGTGATTTGGATACTGATTAATGCTGTGGTGTTTTACGCTGAGGTAGTGATTTGGATAGTGATTAGTGTTGTGGTGTTTCACACAGAGATAGCGATTTGGATAGTGATTAGTGCTGTGGTGTTGCACGCTGAGGGAGCGATTTGGATCGTGATTAGTGCTGTCGTGTTGCACACTGATGTAGTGATTTGGATAGTGTTTAGTCCTGCGGCGTTGCACACTGAGGTTTTGATTTGGATAGTGATTCGTGCTGTGGTGTTGTACACAGAGGTAGTGATTTGGATAGTGATTAATGCTGTGGTGTTGCACACTGAAGTAGTGATTTGGATAGTGATTAGTGGTGTGGTGTTGCACACTGAGGAAGCAATTTGGATAGTGATTCATGCGGGGGTGTTGCTCACTGAGATAGTGATTAGTGCTGTGGTGTTGCACACTGAGGTAGTGATTTAGATTGTGATTAATGCTGTGGAGTTGCACACTGATGTAGTGATTTGGATAGTGATTAGTGCTGTGGTGTTGCACTCTGAGGCAGTGATTTGGATAGTGATTAGTGCTGTGGTGTTCCACACTGAGGTAGTGATTTGGATAGTGATTAGTGGTGTGGTGTTGCACACTGAGGAAGCAATTTGGATAGTGATTAATGCTGTGTTGTTGCACACTGAGGTAGTGATTTGGATAGTGATTAGTGCTGTGGTTTTGCACACTGTGGCAGTGATTTGGTTAGTGATTAGTGCTGTGGTGTTGTACACTGATTTAGTGATTTGGATAGTGATTAGTGCTGTGGTGTTGCACACTGTGGCAGTGATTTGGATAGTGATTGGAGCTGTGGTGTTGCTCCCTGAGATAGTGATTTGGATAGTGATTAGTGCTGTGGTGTTGCACACAGAGGTCGTGATTAGGATAGTGATTTGTGCTGTGGTGTTGTACACTGAGGCAGTGATTTGGATAGTGATTAGTGCTGTGGTGTTGCACACAGAGGCAGTGATTTGGTTAGTAATTAGTGCTGTGGTGTTGTACACTGAGGCAGTGAGTTGGATTGTGATTAATGTTGTGGTGTTGCACACTGATTTAGTGATTTGGATAGTGATTAGTGCTGTGGTGTTGCACACTGAGGCAGTGATTTGGATAGTGATTAGAGCTGTGGTGTTGCACACTGAGATAGTGATTTGGATAGTGATTAGTGCTGTGGTGTTGCACACTGAGGTCGTGATTTGGATAGTGATTCGTGCTGTGGTGTTGTACACTGAGGTACTGATTTGGATTGTGATTAATGCTGTGGTGTTGCACACTGATGTAGTGATTTGGATAGTGATTAGTGCTGTGGTGTTGCACACTGAGGCACTGATTTGGATAGTGATTAGTGCTGTGGTGTTGCACACTGAGGTAGTGATTTATGTAGTGATTCGTGCTGTAGTGTTGAACACTGGTAGTGATTTGGATACTGATTAATGCTGTGGTGTTTTACGCTGAGGTAGTGATTTGGATAGTGATTAGTGTTGTGGTGTTTCACACAGAGATAGCGATTTGGATAGTGATTAGTGCTGTGGTGTTGCACGCTGAGGGAGCGATTTGGATCGTGATTAGTGCTGTCGTGTTGCACACTGATGTAGTGATTTGGATAGTGATTAGTCCTGCGGCGTTGCACACTGAGGTTTTGATTTGGATAGTGATTCGTGCTGTGGTGTTGTACACAGAGGTAGTGATTTGGATAGTGATTAATGCTGTGGTGTTGCACACTGAAGTAGTGATTTGGATAGTGATTAGTGGTGTGGTGTTGCACACTGAGGAAGCAATTTGGATAGTGATTCATGCGGGGGTGTTGCTCACTGAGATAGTGATTAGTGCTGTGGTGTTGCACACTGAGGTAGTGATTTAGATTGTGATTAATGCTGTGTAGTAGCACACTGATGTAGTGATTTGGATAGTGATTAGTGCTGTGGTGTTGCACTCTGAGGCAGTGATTTGGATAGTGATTAGTGCTGTGGTGTTCCACACTGAGGTAGTGATTTGGATAGTGATTAGTGGTGTGGTGTTGCACACTGAGGAAGCAATTTGGATAGTGATTAATGCTGTGTTGTTGCACACTGAGGTAGCGATTTGGATAGTGATTAGTGCTGTGGTTTTGCACACTGTGGCAGTGATTTGGTTAGTGATTAGTGCTGTGGTGTTGTACACTGATTTAGTGATTTGGATAGTGATTAGTGCTGTGGTGTTGCACACTGTGGCAGTGATTTGGATAGTGATTGGAGCTGTGGTGTTGCTCCCTGAGATAGTGATTTGGATAGTGATTAGTGCTGTGGTGTTGCACACTGAGGTCGTGATTAGGATAGTGATTTGTGCTGTGGTGTTGTACACTGAGGCAGTGATTTGGATAGTGATTAGTGCTGTGGTGTTGCACACTGAGGTAGTGATTTGGATAGTGATTAATGCTGTGGTGTTTTACGCTGAGGTAGTGATTTGCATAGAGATTAGTGCTTTGGTGTTGCACACAGAGTTAGCGATTTGGATAGTGATTAGTGTTGTGGTGTTTCACACTGAGGTAGCGATTTGGATAGTGATTAGTGCTGTGGTGTTGCACGCTGAGGTAGCGATTTGGATCGTGATTAGTGCTGCGGTGTTGCACACAGAGGTAGTGATTATTGCTGTGGTGTTGCACACTGAGTTAGTGATTTGGGTTGTGATTAATGCTGTGGAGTTGCACAATGATGTAGTGATTTGAATAGTGATTAGTGCTCTGTTGTTGCACACTGAGGTAGTGATTTGGATCGTGATTAGTGCTGTGGTGTTAAACACTGAGTTCGCGATTTGGATAGTGATTACTGCTGTGGTGTTGCACACGAAGGTAGCGATTTGGATAGTGATTAGTGTTGTGGTGCTGCACACTGAGTTAGCGATTTGGATAGTGATTAATGCTGTGATGTTGCACACTGAGGTAGTGATTTGGATAGTGATTAATGCTGTGGTGTTGCACACTGAGGTAGTGATTTATGTAGTGATTCGTGCTGTGGTGTTGAACACTGAGGTAGTGATTTGGATACTGATTAATGCTGTTGTGTTTTACGCTGAGGTAGTGATTTGGATAGTGATTAGTGTTGTGGTGTTTCACACTGAGATAGCGATTTGGATAGTGATTAGTGCTGTGGTGTTGCACACCTATGTAGTGTTTTGGATAGTGATTAGTGCTGTGGTGTTGCACACCTATGTAGTGATTTGGATAGTGATTAGTGCTGTGGTGTTGCACTCTGAGGCAGTGATTTGGATAGTGATTAGTGCTGTGGTGTTGCACACAGTGGTAGTGATTTGGATAGTGATTAGTGGTGTGGTTTTGCACACTGAGGTAGCAATTTGGATAGTGATTAGTGCTGTGGTGTTGCACACTGAGGCAGTGATTTGGATAGTGATTGGAGCTGTGGTGTTGCTCCCTGAGATAGTGATTTGGATAGTGATTAGTGCTGTGGTGTTGCACACTGAGGTCGTGATTAGGATAGTGATTTGTGCTGTAGTGTTGTACACTGAGGCAGTGATTTGGATAGTGATTAGTGCTGTGGTGTTGCACACTGAGGTAGTGATTTGGATAGTGATTAATGCTGTGGTGTTTTACACTGAGGTAGTGATTTGCATAGAGATTAGTGCTTTGGTGTTGCACACAGAGTTAGCGATTTGGATAGTGATTAGTGTTGTGGTGTTTCACACTGAGGCAGCGATTTGGATAGTGATTAGTGCTGTGGTGTTGCACGCTGAGGTAGCGATTTGGATCGTGATTATTGCTGTGGTGTTGCACACTGAGTTAGTGATTTGGGTTGTGATTAATGCTGTGGAGTTGCACAATGATGTAGTGATTTGAATAGTGATTAGTGCTCTGTTGTTGCACACTGAGGTAGTGATTTGGATCGTTATTAGTGCTGTGGTGTTAAACACTGAGTTAGTGATTTGGATAGTGATTAGTGCTGTGGTGTTGCACACTGAGGCAGAGATTTGGATAGTGATTAGAGCGGTGGTGTTGCACACTGAGGTAGTGATTAGTGCTGTGGTGTTGCACTCTGAGGTAGCGGTTTGGATAGTGATTAGTGCTGTGGTGTTGCACAGTGAGGTAGCGATTTGAATAGTGATTAGTGCTGAGGTGTTGTACACTGAGGTAGCAATTTGGATAGTGATTCGTGCTGTGGTGTTGCACACTGAGGTAGCGATTAGGATAGTAAGTAATGCTGTGGTGTTGCACACTGAGGTAGCGAATTAGATAGTGATTCGTGCGGTGGTGTTGTACACTGAGGTAGTGATTAGGATAGTGATTCACGCGGGGGTGTTGCACACTGAGGTAGTGATTAGTGCTGTGGTGTTGCACACTGATGTAGTGATTTGGATAGTGATTAGTGCTGTGGTGTTGCACACTGAGGTAGTTATTTGGATAGTGATTAGTGCTGTGGTGTTAAACACTGAGTTCGCGATTTGGATAGTGATTACTGCTGTGGTGTTGCACACTAAGGTAGCGATTTGGATAGTGATTAGTGTTGTGGTGCTGCACACTGAGTTAGCGATTTGGATAGTGATTCGTGCTGTGGTGTTGCACACAGAGGTAGTGATTTGGATAGTGATTAGTGCTGTGGTGTTGTACACTGAGGTAGTGATTTGGATAGTGATTCATGCGGGTTTGTTGCACACTGTGATAGTGATTAGTGCTGTGGTGTTGCACACTGAGGTAGTGATTTGGATTGAGATTAATGCTGTGGAGTTGCACACTGATGTAGTGATTTGGATAGTGATTAGAGCTGTGGTGTTGCACACTGAGGCAGTGATTTGGATAGTGATTAGTGCTGTGTTGTTGCACACTGAGGAAGCAATTTGGATAGTGATTAGTGCTGTGGTGTTGCACACAGAGGCAGTGATTTGGTTAGTAATTAGTGCTGTGGTGTTGTACACTGAGGCAGTGAGTTGGATTGTGATTAATGCTGTGGTGTTGCACGCTGATTTAGTGATTTGGATAGTGATTAGTGCTGTGGTGTTCCACACTGAGGCAGTGATTTGGATAGTGATTACAGCTGTGGTGTTGCACACTGAGATAGTGATTTGGATAGTGATTAGTGCTGTGGTGTTGCACACTGAGGTCGTGATTTGGATAGTGATTCGTGCTGTGGTGTTGTACACTGAGGTAGTGATTTGGATTGTGATTAATGCTGTGGTGTTGCACACTGATGTAGTGATTTGGATAGTGATTAGTGCTGTGGTGTTGCACACTGAGGTAGTGATTTATGTAGTGATTCGTGCTGTCGTGTTGAACACTGAGGTAGTGATTTGGATACTGATTAATGCTGTGGTGTTTTACGCTGAGGTAGTGATTTGGATAGTGATTAGTGTTGTAGTGTTTCACACTGAGATAGCGATTTGGATAATGATTAGTGCTGTGGTGTTGCACGCTGAGGGAGCAATTTGGATCATGATTAGTGCTGTCGTGTTGCACACTGATGTAGTGATTTGGATAGTGATTAGTCCTGCGGCGTTGCACACTGAGGTAGTGATTTGGATAGTGATTCATGCTGTGGTGTTGTACACAGAGGTAGTGATTTGGATAGTGATTAATGCTGTGGTGTTGCACACTGATTTAGTGATTTGGATAGTGATTAGTGCTGTGGTGTTGCACTCTGAGGCAGTGATTTGGATAGTGAATAGTGCTGTGGTGTTGCACACTGAAGTAGTGATTTGGATAGTGATTAGTGGTGTGGTGTTGCACACTGAGGAAGCAATTTGGATAGTGATTCATGCGGGGGTGTTGCTCACTGAGATAGTGATTAGTGCTGTGGTGTTGTACACAGAGGTAGTGATTTGGATAGTGATTAATGCTGTGGTGTTGCACACTGATGTAGTGATTTGGATAGTGATTAGTCCTGCGGCGTTGCACACTGAGGTAGTGATTTGGATAGTGATTCATGCTGTGGTGTTGTACACAGAGGTAGTGATTTGGATAGTGATTAATGCTGTGGTGTTGCACACTGATTTAGTGATTTGGATAGTGATTAGTGCTGTGGTGTTGCACTCTGAGGCAGTGATTTGGATAGTGAATAGTGCTGTGGTGTTGCACACTGAAGTAGTGATTTGGATAGTGATTAGTGGTGTGGTGTTGCACACTGAGGAAGCAATTTGGATAGTGATTCATGCGGGGGTGTTGCTCACTGAGATAGTGATTAGTGCTGTGGTGTTGTACACAGAGGTAGTGATTTGGATAGTGATTAATGCTGTGGTGTTGCACACTGATGTAGTGATTTGGATAGTGATTAGTGCTGTGGTGTTGCACTCTGAGGCAGTGATTTGGATAGTGATTAGTGCTGTGGTGTTGCACACAGTGGTAGTGATTTGGATAGTGATTAGTGGTGTGGTGTTGCACACCGAGGTAGCAATTTGGATAGTGATTAATGCTGTGTTGTTGCACACAGAGGTAGCGATTTGGATAGTGATTAGTGCTGTGGTGTTGCACACTGAGGTAGTGATTTGGATAGTGATTAGTGCTGTGCTGTTGCACACTGAGGTAATTTGGATTGTGATTAATGCTGTGGTGTTGCACACTGATGAAGTGATTTGGATAGTGATTAGTGCTGTAGTGTTGCACACTGAGGCAGAGATTTGGATAGTGATTAGTGCGGTGGTGTTGCACACTGAGGTAGCAATTTGAATAGTGATTAGTGCTGAGGTGTTGTACACTGAGGTAGCAATTTGGTTAGTGATTCGTGCTGTGGTGTTGCACACTGAGGTAGCGATTAGGATAGTGAGTAATGCTGTGGTGTTGCACACTGAGTTAACGAATTAGATAGTGATTCATGCGGTGGTGTTGTACACTGAGGTAGTGTTTTGGATAGTGATTCATGCGGGTGTGTTGCACACTGAGATAGTGATTAGTGCTGTGGTGTTGCACACTGAGGTAGTGATTTGGATTGTGATTAATGCTGTGGAGTTGCAAACTGATGTAGTGATTTGGATAGTTATTAGTGCTGTGGTGTTGCACACTGAGGCAGTGATTTGGATAGTGATTAGTGCTGTGTTGTTGCACACTGTGGTAGTGATTTGGATAGTGATTAGTGCTGTGGTGTTAAACACTGAGTTCGCGATTTGGATAGTGATTACTGTTGTGGTGTTGCACACTCAGGTAGCGATTTGGATAGTGATTAGTGTTGTGGTGCTGCACACTGAGTTAGCGATTTGGATAGTGATTAATGCTGTGGTGTTGCACACTGAGGTAGCAATTTGGATAGTGATTAGTGCTGTCGTGTTGCACACTGATGTAGTGATTTGGATAGTGATTAGTCCTGCGGCGTTGCACACAGAGGTAGTGATTTGGATAGTGATTCGTGCTGTGGTGTTGTACACAGAGGTAGTGATTTGGATAGTGATTAATGCTGTGGTGTTGCACACTGATATAGTGATTTGGATAGTGATTAGTGCTGTGGTGTTGCACACTGAGGAAGCAACTTGGATAGTGATTCATGCGGGGTTGTTGCTCACTGAGATAGTGATTAGTGCTGTGGTGTTGCACTCTGAGGCAGTGATTTGGATAGTGATTAGTGCTGTGGTTTTGCACACTGAGGTAGTGATTTGGATAGTGATTAGTGGTGTGGTGTTGCACACTGAGGAAGCAATTTGGATAGTGATTAATGCTGTGTTGTTGCAGACAGAGGTAGCGATTTGGATAGTGATTAGTGCTGTGGTGTTGCACACTGAGGTAATGATTTGGATAGTGATTAGTGCTGTGGTGTTGCACACTGAGGCAGTGATTTGGTTAGTGATTAGTGCTGTGGTGTTGTACACTGATTTAGTGATTTGGATAGTGATTAGTGCTGTGGTGTTGCACACTGAGGCAGTGATTTGGATAGTGATTAGAGCTGTGGTGTTGCACCCTGAGATAGTGATTTGGATAGTGATTAGTGCTGTGGTGTTGCACACTGAGGTCGTGATTTGGATAGTGATTTGTGCTGTGGTGTTGCACACTGAGGTAGTGATTAGTGCTGTGGTGTTGCACACTGATGTAGTGATTTGGATTGTGATTAATGCTGTGGAGTTGCACACTGATGTAGTGATTTGGATAGTGATTAGTGCTGTGGTGTTGCACTCTGAGGTAGTTATTTGGATAGTGATTAGTGCTGTGGTGTTAAACACTGAGTTCGCGATTTGGATAGTGATTACTGCTGTGGTGTTGCACACTAAGGTCGCGATTTGGATAGTGATTAGTGTTGTGGTGCTGCACACTGAGTTAGCGATTTGGATAGTGATTAATGCTGTGGTGTTGCACACTGAGGTAGCAATTTGGATAGTGATTAGTGCTGCCGTGTTGCACACTGATCTAGTGATTTGGATAGTGATTCGTGCTGTGGTGTTGCACACAGAGGTAGTGATTTGGATAGTGATTAGTGCTGTGGTGTTGTACACTGAGGTAGTGATTTGGATAGTGATTCATGCGGGTTTGTTGCACACTGTGATAGTGATTAGTGCGGTGGTGTTGCACACTGAGGTAGTGATTTGGATTGAGATTAATGCTGTGGAGTTGCACACTGATGTAGTGATTTGGATAGTGATTAGTGCTGTGGTGTTGCACACTGAGGCAGTGATTTGGATAGTGATTAGTGCTGTGTTGTTGCACACTGAGGAAGCAATTTGGATAGTGATTAGTGCTGTGGTGTTGCACACTGAGGTAGTGATTTGGATAGTGATTAGTGCTGTGGTGTTGCACACAGAGGCAGTGATTTGGTTAGTAATTAGTGCTGTGGTGTTGCACACTGAGGCAGTGATTTGGATAGTGATTAGAGCTGTGGTGTTGCACCCTGAGATAGTGATTTGGATAGTGATTAGTGCTGTGGTGTTGCACACTGAGGTCGTGATTTGGATAGTGATTTGTGCTGTGGTGTTGTACACTGAGGTAGTGATTTGGATAGTGATTATTGCTGTGGTGTTGCACACTGAGGTAGCGATTTGAATAGTGATTAGTGCTGAGGTGTTGTACACTGAGGTAGCAATTTGGGTAGTGATTCGTGCTGTGGTGTTGCACACTGAGGTAGCGATTAGGATAGTGAGTAAAGCTGTGGTGTTGCACACTGAGGTAGCGAATTAGATAGTGATTCGTGCGGTGGTGTTGTACACTGAGGTAGTGAGTAGGATAGTGATTCACGCGGGGGTGTTGCACACTGAGGTAGTGATTAGTGCTGTGGTGTTGCACACTGAGGTAGTGATTTGGATTGAGATTAATGCTGTGGAGTTGCACACTGATGTAGTGATTTGGATAGTGATTAGTGCTGTGGTGTTGCACACTGAGGCAGTGATTTGGATAGTGATTAGTGCTGTGTTGTTGCACACTGAGGTAGTGATTTGGATAGTGATTAGTGCTGTGGTGTTGCACACAGAGGCAGTGATTTGGTTAGTAATTAGTGCTGTGGTGTTGTACACTGAGGCAGTGAGTTGGATTGTGATTAATGCTGTGGTGTTGCACACTGATTTAGTGATTTGGATAGTGATTAGTGCTGTGGTGTTGTACACTGAGGCAGTGATTTGGATAGTGAATAGAGCTGTGGTGTTGCACACTGAGATAGTGATTTGGATAGTGATTAGTGCTGTGGTGTTGCACACTGAGGTCGTGATTTGGATAGTGATTCGTGCTGTGGTGTTGTACACTGAGGTAGTGATTTGGATTGTGATTAATGCTGTGGTGTTGCACACTGATGTAGTGATTTGGATAGTGATTAGTGCTGTGGTGTTGCACATTGAGGTAGTGATTTATGTAGTGATTCGTGCTGTGGTGTTGAACTCTGAGGTAGTGATTTGGATACTGATTAATGCTGTGGTGTTTTACACTGAGGTACTGATTTGGATAGTGATTAGTGTTGTAGTGTTTCACACTGAGATAGCGATTTGGATAGTGATTAGTGCTGTGGTGTTGCACGCTGAGGGAGCAATTTGGATCGTGATTAGTGCTGTCGTGTTGCACACTGATGTAGTGATTTGGATAGTGATTAGTCCTGCGGCGTTGCACACTGAGGTAGTGATTTGGATAGTGATTCGTGCTGTGGTGTTGTACACAGAGGTAGTGATTTGGATAGTGATTAATGCTGTGGTGTTGCACACTGATATAGTGATTTGGATAGTGATTAGTGCTGTGGTGTTGCACTCTGAGGCAGTGATTTGGATAGTGATTAGTGCTGTGGTGTTGCACGCTGAGGGAGCAATTTGGAACGTGATTAGTGCTGTCGTGTTGCACACTGATGTAGTGATTTGAATAGTGATTAGTCCTGCGGCGTTGCACACTGAGGTAGTGATTTGGATAGTGATTCGTGCTGTGGTGTTGTACACAGAGGTAGTGATTTGGATAGTGATTAATGCTGTGGTGTTGCACACTGATATAGTGATTTGGATAGTGATTAGTGCTGTGGTGTTGCACTCTGAGGCAGTGATTTGGATAGTGAATAGTGCTTTGGTGTTGCACACTGAAGTAGTGATTTGGTTAGTGATTAGTGGTGTGGTGTTGCACACTGAGGAAGCAATTTGGATAGTGATTCATGCGGGTGTGTTGCTCACTGAGATAGTGATTAGTGCTGTGGTGTTGTACACAGAGGTAGTGATTTGGATAGTGATTAATGCTGTGGTGTTGCACACTGATGTAGTGATTTCGATAGTGATTAGTGCTGTGGTGTTGCATTCTGAGGCAGTGATTTGGATAGTGATTAGTGCTGTGGTGTTGCACACAGTGGTAGTGATTTGGATAGTGATTAGTGGTGTGGTGTTGCACACCGAGGTAGCAATTTGGATAGTGATTAATGCTGTGTTGTTGCACACAGAGGTAGCGATTTGGATAGTGATTAGTGCTGTGGTGTTGCACACTGAGGTAGTGATTTGGATAGTGATTAGTGCTGTGCTGTTGCACACTGAGGTAATTTGGATTGTGATTAATGCTGTGGTGTTGCACACTGATGAAGTGATTTGGATAGTGATTAGTGCTGTAGTGTTGCACACTGAGGCAGTGATTTGGATAGTGATTAGTGCGGTAGTGTTGCACACTGAGGTAGCGATTTGAATAGTGATTAGTGCAGAGGTGTTGTACACTGAGGTAGCAATTTGGATAGTGATTCTTGCTGTGGTGTTGCACACTGAGGTAGCGATTAGGATAGTGAGTAATGCTGTGGTGTTGCACACTCAGTTAGCGAATTAGATAGTGATTCATGCGGTGGTGTTGTACACTGAGGTAGTGATTTGGATAGTGATTACTGTTGTGGTGTTGCACACTAAGGTAGCGATTTGGATAGTGATTAGTGCTGTGGTGTTGCACTCTGAGGCAGTGATTTGGATAGTGATTAGTGCTGTGGTGTTGCACGCTGAGGGAGCAATTTGGAACGTGATTAGTGCTGTTGTGTTGCACACTGATGTAGTGATTTGGATAGTGATTAGTCCTGCGGCGTTGCACACTGAGGTAGTGATTTGGATAGTGATTCGTGCTGTGGTGTTGTACACAGAGGTAGTGATTTGGATAGTGATTAATGCTGTGGTGTTGCACACTGATATAGTGATTTGGATAGTGATTAGTGCTGTGGTGTTGCACTCTGAGGCAGTGATTTGGATAGTGAATAGTGCTGTGGTGTTGCACACTGAAGTAGTGATTTGGTTAGTGATTAGTGGTGTGGTGTTGCACACTGAGGAAGCAATTTGGATAGTGATTCATGCGGGGGTGTTGCTTACTGAGATAGTGATTAGTGCTGTGGTGTTGTACACAGAGGTAGTGATTTGGATAGTGATTAATGCTGTGGTGTTGCACACTGATGTAGTGATTTCGATAGTGATTAGTGCTGTGGTGTTGCATTCTGAGGCAGTGATTTGGATAGTGATTAGTGCTGTGGTGTTGCACACAGTGGTAGTGATTTGGATAGTGATTAGTGGTGTGGTGTTGCACACCGAGGTAGCAATTTGGATAGTGATTAATGCTGTGTTGTTGCACACAGAGGTAGCGATTTGGATAGTGATTAGTGCTGTGGTGTTGCACACTGAGGTAGTGATTTGGATAGTGATTAGTGCTGTGCTGTTGCACACTGAGGTAATTTGGATTGTGATTAATGCTGTGGTGTTGCACACTGATGAAGTGATTTGGATAGTGATTAGTGCTGTAGTGTTGCACACTGAGGCAGTGATTTGGATAGTGATTAGTGCGGTGGTGTTGCACACTGAGGTAGCGATTTGAATAGTGATTAGTGCAGAGGTGTTGTACACTGAGGTAGCAATTTGGATAGTGATTCGTGCTGTGGTGTTGCACACTGAGGTAGCGATTAGGATAGTGAGTAATGCTGTGGTGTTGCACACTCAGTTAGCGAATTAGATAGTGATTCATGCGGTGGTGTTGTACACTGAGGTAGTGATTTGGATAGTGATTACTGTTGTGGTGTTGCACACTAAGGTAGCGATTTGGATAGTGATTAGTGCTGTGGTGCTGCACACTGAGTTAGCGATTTGGATAGTGATTAATGCTGTGATGTTGCACACTGAGGTAGTGATTTGGATAGTGATTAATGCTGTGGTGTTGTACACTGAGGTAGTGATTTGGATTGTGATTAATGCTGTGGTGTTGCACACTGATGTAGTGATTTGGATAGTGATTAGTGCTGTGGTGTTGCACACTGAGGCAGTGATTTGGATAGTGATTAGTGCTGTGGTGTTGCACATTGAGGTAGTGATTTATGTAGTGATTCGTGCTGTGGTGTTGAACTCTGAGGTAGTGATTTGGATACTGATTAATGCTGTGGTGTTTTACACTGAGGTACTGATTTGGATAGTGATTAGTGTTGTAGTGTTTCACACTGAGATAGCGATTTGGATAGTGATTAGTGCTGTGGTGTTGCACGCTGAGGGAGCAATTTGGATCGTGATTAGTGCTGTCGTGTTGCACACTGATGTAGTGATTTGGATAGTGATTAGTCCTGCGGCGTTGCACACTGAGGTAGTGATTTGGATAGTGATTCGTGCTGTGGTGTTGTACACAGAGGTAGTGATTTGGATAGTGATTAATGCTGTGGTGTTGCACACTGATATAGTGATTTGGATAGTGATTAGTGCTGTGGTGTTGCACTCTGAGGCAGTGATTTGGATAGTGATTAGTGCTGTGGTGTTGCACGCTGAGGGAGCAATTTGGAACGTGATTAGTGCTGTCGTGTTGCACACTGATGTAGTGATTTGGATAGTGATTAGTCCTGCGGCGTTGCACACTGAGGTAGTGATTTGGATAGTGATTCGTGCTGTGGTGTTGTACACAGAGGTAGTGATTTGGATAGTGATTAATGCTGTGGTGTTGCACACTGAGGTAGTGATTTGGATAGTGATAAGTGCTGTGTTGTTGCACACTGAGGCAGTGATTTGGATAGTGATTAGAGCTGTGGTGTTGCACCCTGAGGTAGTGATTTGGATAGTGATTAGTGGTGTGGTGTTTCACACTGAGATAGCGATTTGGATAGTGATTAGTGCTGTGGTGTTGCACGCTGAGGGAGTGATTTGGATCGTGATTAGTTCTGTCGTGTTGCACACTGATGTAGTGATTTGGATAGTGATTAGTCCTGCGGCGTTGCACACTGAGGTAGTGATTTGGATAGTGATTAATGCTGTGATGTTGCACACTGAGGTAGTGATTTGGATAGTGATTAATGCTGTGGTGTTGCACACTGAGGTAGCAATTTGGATGGTGATTAGTGCTGCCGTGTTGCACACTGATCTAGTGATTTGGATAGTGATTCGTGCTGTGGTGTTGCACACAGAGGTAGTGATTTGGATAGTGATTAATGGTGTGGTGTTGCACTCTGAGGTAGTGATTTGGATTGTGATTAATGCTGTGGTGTTGCACACTGAGGTAGTGATTTATGTAGTGATTAGTGCTATGGTGTTGCACTCTGAGGTAGCGATTTGGATAGTGATTAGTGCGGTGGTGTTGCACAATGAGGTAGCGATTTGAATAGTGATTAGTGCTGAGGTGTTGTACACTGAGGTAGCAATTTGGATAGTGATTAGTGCTGTGGTGTTGCACACTGACGTAGTGATTTGGATAGTGATTAGTGCTGTGGTGTTAAACACTGAGTTCGCGATTTGGATATTGATTACTGCTGTGGTGTTGCAGACAAAGGTAGCGATTTGGGTAGTGATTAGTGTTGTGGTGCTGCACACTGAGTTAGCGATTTGGATAGTGATTAATGCTGTGATGTTGTACACTGAGGTAGCGATTTGGATAGTGATTAATGCTGTGCTGTTGAACACTGAGGTAGTGATTTGGATAGTGATTAATGTTGTGTTGTTGCATACTGAGGTAGCGATGTGAATACTGATTAGTGTTGTGGTGTTGCACACTGAGGTAATGATTTGGATAGTGATTAGTGCTGTGGTGTTGCACACTGAGGTCGTGATTTGGATAGTGATTAATGCTGTGTTGTTGCACTCTGAGGTAGTGATTTGGATAGTGATTAGTGCTGTGGTGTTGCACACTGAGGTAGTGATTTGGACAGTAATTAGTGCTGTGGTGTTGCACACTGAGGTAGTGATTTGGATAGTGATAAGTGCTGTGGTGTTGCACACTGAGGTAGCGATTTGGATAGTGATTAGTGCTGTGGTGTTGCACACTGAGGTAGTGATTTGGATAGTGATTAGTGCTGTGGTGTTGCACACTGAGGCAGTGATTTGGTTAGTGATTAGTGCTGTGGTGTTGTACACTGATTTAGTAATTTGGATAGTGATTAGAGCTGTGGTGTTGCACACTGAGGCAGTGATTTGGATAGTGATTAGTGCGGTGGTGTTGCACACTGAGGTAGCGATTTGAATAGTGATTAGTGCAGAGGTGTTGTACACTGAGGTAGCAATTTGGATAGTGATTCGTGCTGTGGTGTTGCACACTGAGGTAGCGATTAGGATAGTGAGTAATGCTGTGGTGTTGCACACTCAGTTAGCGAATTAGATAGTGATTCATGCGGTGGTGTTGTACACTGAGGTAGTGATTTGGATAGTGATTACTGTTGTGGTGAAGCACACTAAGGTAGCGATTTGGATAGTGATTAGTGCTGTGGTGCTGCACACTGAGTTAGCGATTTGGATAGTGATTAATGCTGTGATGTTGCACACTGAGGTAGTGATTTGGATAGTGATTAATGCTGTGGTGTTGTACACTGAGGTAGTGATTTGGATTGTGATTAATGCTGTGGTGTTGCACACTGATGTAGTGATTTGGATAGTGATTAGTGCTGTGGTGTTGCACACTGAGGCAGTGATTTGGATAGTGATTAGTGCTGTGGTGTTGCACATTGAGGTAGTGATTTATGTAGTGATTCGTGCTGTGGTGTTGAACTCTGAGGTAGTGATTTGGATACTGATTAATGCTGTGGTGTTTTACACTGAGGTACTGATTTGGATAGTGATTAGTGTTGTAGTGTTTCACACTGAGATAGCGATTTGGATAGTGATTAGTGCTGTGGTGTTGCACGCTGAGGGAGCAATTTGGATCGTGATTAGTGCTGTCGTGTTGCACACTGATGTAGTGATTTGGATAGTGATTAGTCCTGCGGCGTTGCACACTGAGGTAGTGATTTGGATAGTGATTCGTGCTGTGGTGTTGTACACAGAGGTAGTGATTTGGATAGTGATTAATGCTGTGGTGTTGCACACTGATATAGTGATTTGGATAGTGATTAGTGCTGTGGTGTTGCACTCTGAGGCAGTGATTTGGATAGTGATTAGTGCTGTGGTGTTGCACGCTGAGGGAGCAATTTGGAACGTGATTAGTGCTGTCGTGTTGCACACTGATGTAGTGATTTGGATAGTGATTAGTCCTGCGGCGTTGCACACTGAGGTAGTGATTTGGATAGTGATTCGTGCTGTGGTGTTGTACACAGAGGTAGTGATTTGGATAGTGATTAATGCTGTGGTGTTGCACACTGAGGTAGTGATTTGGATAGTGATAAGTGCTGTGTTGTTGCACACTGAGGCAGTGATTTGGATAGTGATTAGAGCTGTGGTGTTGCACCCTGAGGTAGTGATTTGGATAGTGATTAGTGGTGTGGTGTTTCACACTGAGATAGCGATTTGGATAGTGATTAGTGCTGTGGTGTTGCACGCTGAGGGAGTGATTTGGATCGTGATTAGTTCTGTCGTGTTGCACACTGATGTAGTGATTTGGATAGTGATTAGTCCTGCGGCGTTGCACACTGAGGTAGTGATTTGGATAGTGATTAATGCTGTGATGTTGCACACTGAGGTAGTGATTTGGATAGTGATTAATGCTGTGGTGTTGCACACTGAGGTAGCAATTTGGATGGTGATTAGTGCTGCCGTGTTGCACACTGATCTAGTGATTTGGATAGTGATTCGTGCTGTGGTGTTGCACACAGAGGTAGTGATTTGGATAGTGATTAATGGTGTGGTGTTGCACTCTGAGGTAGTGATTTGGATAGTGATTAGTGCTATGGTGTTGCACTCTGAGGTAGCGATTTGGATAGTGATTAGTGCGGTGGTGTTGCACAATGAGGTAGCGATTTGAATAGTGATTAGTGCTGTGGTGTTGTACACTGAGGTAGCAATTTGGATAGTGATTAGTGCTGTGGTGTTGCACACTGACGTAGTGATTTGGATAGTGATTAGTGCTGTGGTGTTAAACACTGAGTTCGCGATTTGGATATTGATTACTGCTGTGGTGTTGCAGACAAAGGTAGCGATTTGGGTAGTGATTAGTGTTGTGGTGCTGCACACTGAGTTAGCGATTTGGATAGTGATTAATGCTGTGATGTTGTACACTGAGGTAGCGATTTGGATAGTGATTAATGCTGTGCTGTTGAACACTGAGGTAGTGATTTGGATAGTGATTAATGTTGTGTTGTTGCATACTGAGGTAGCGATGTGAATACTGATTAGTGTTGTGGTGTTGCACACTGAGGTAATGATTTGGATAGTGATTAGTGCTGTGGTGTTGCACACTGAGGTCGTGATTTGGATAGTGATTAATGCTGTGGTGTTGCACTCTGAGGTAGTGATTTGGATAGTGATTAGTGCTGTGGTGTTGCACACTGAGGTAGTGATTTGGACAGTAATTAGTGCTGTGGTGTTGCACACTGAGGTAGTGATTTGGATAGTGATAAGTGCTGTGGTGTTGCACACTGAGGTAGCGATTTGGATAGTGATTAGTGGTGTGGTGTTGCACACTGAGGTAGTGATTTGGATAGTGATTAGTGCTGTGGTGTTGCACACTGAGGCAGTGATTTGGTTAGTGATTAGTGCTGTGGTGTTGTACACTGATTTAGTAATTTGGATAGTGATTAGAGCTGTGGTGTTGCACCCTGAGATAGTGATTTGGATAATGATTAGTGCTGTGGTGTTGCACACTGAGGTCGTGATTTTGATAGTGATTTGTGCTGTGGTGTTGTACACTGAGGTAGTGATTTGGATAGTGATTAGTGCTGTGGCGTTGCACTCTGAGGCAGTGATTTGGATAGTGAATAGTGCTGTGGTGTTGCACACTGATGTAGTGATTTGGCTAGTGATTAGTGGTGTGGTGTTGCACACTGAGGAAGCAATTTGGATAGTGATTCATGCGGGGTTGTTGCTCACTGAGATAGTGATTAGTGCTGTGGTGTTGCACACTGAGGTAGTGATTTGGATTGTGATTAATGCTGTGAGATGCACACTGATGTAGTGATTTGGATAGTGATTAGTGCTGTGGTGTTGCACTCTGAGGCAGTGATTTGGATAGTGATTAGTGCTGTGGTGTTGCACACTGAGGTAGTGATTTGGATAGTGATTCGTGCTGTGGTGTTGTACACAGAGGTAGTGTTTTGGATAGTGATTAATGCTGTGGTGTTGCACACTGATGTAGTGATTTGGATAGTGATTAGTG
This sequence comes from Hypanus sabinus, assembly GCF_030144855.1. NCBI lineage: Eukaryota > Metazoa > Chordata > Chondrichthyes > Myliobatiformes > Dasyatidae > Hypanus > Hypanus sabinus. Next base: position 105,289,006 of record NC_082716.1, read on the forward strand.
CTGTGGTGTTGCACTCTGAGGCAGTGATTTGGATAGTGATTAGTGCTGTGGTGTTGCACACAGTGGTAGTGATTTGGATAGTGATTAGTGGTCTGGTGTTGCACACTGAGGTAGCAATTTGGATAGTGATTAATGCTGTGTTGTTGCACACAGAGGTAGCGATTTGGATAGTGATTAGCGCTGTGGTGTTGCACACTGAGGTAGTGATTTGGATAGTGATTAGTGCTGTGCTGTTGCACACTGAGGTAATTTGGATTGTGATTAATGCTGTGGTGTTGCACACTGATGAAGTGATTTGGATAGTGATTAGTGCTGTAGTGTTGCACACTGAGGCAGTGATTTGGATAGTGATTAGTGCGGTGGTGTTGCACACTGAGGTAGCGATTTGAATAGTGATTAGTGCAGAGGTGTTGTACACTGAGGTAGCAATTTGGATAGTGATTCGTGCTGTGGTGTTGCACACTGAGGTAGCGATTAGGATAGTGAGTAATGCTGTGGTGTTGCACACTCAGTTAGCGAATTAGATAGTGATTCATGCGGTGGTGTTGTACACTGAGGTAGTGATTTGGATAGTGATTACTGTTGTGGTGTTGCACACTGAGGTAGCGATTTGGATAGTGATTAGTGCTGTGGTGCTGCACACTGAGTTAGCGATTTGGATAGTGATTAATGCTGTGATGTTGCACACTGAGGTAGTGATTTGGATAGTGATTAATGCTGTGGTGTTGCACACTGAGGTAGCAATTTGGATAGTGATTAGTGCTGTCGTGTTGCACACTGAGGTAGTGATTTGGATAGTGATAAGTGCTGTGGTGTTGCACACTGAGGCAGTGATTTGGATAGTGATTAGAGCTGTGGTGTTGCACCCTGAGGTAGTGATTTGGATTGTGATTAATGCTGTGGTGTTGCACACTGATGTAGTGATCTGGATATTGATTCGTGCTGTGGTGTTGCACACTGAGGCAGTGATTTGGATAGTGAATAGTGATGTGGTGTTTCACACTGAGGTAGTGATTTATGTAGTGATTAGTGCTGTGGTGTTGAACACTGAGGTAGTGATTTGGATAGTGATTAATGCTGTGGTGTTTTACGCTGAGGTAGTAATTTGGATAGAGATTAGTGCTTTGGTGTTGCACACTGATTTAGCGATTTGGATATTGATTATTGCTGTGGTGTTGCACACAGAGGTAGCGATTTGGATAGTGATTAGTGTTGTGGTGTTTCACACTGAGGTAGCGATTTGGATAGTGATTAGTGCTGTGTTGTTGCACGCTGAGGTAGCGATTTGGATCGTGATTAGTGCTGCGGTGTTGCACACTGAGGTAGTGATTAGTGCTGTGGTGTTGCACACTGAGGCAGTGATTTGGACAGTGATTAGAGCTGTGGTGTTGCACCCTGAGATAGTGATTTGGATAGTGATTAGTGCTGTGGAGCTGCACAATGATGTAGTGATTTGAATAGTGATTAGTGCTGTGTTTTTAAACACTGAGTTCGCGATTTGGATAGTGATTACTGCTGTGGTGTTGCACACGAATGTAGGGATTTGGATAGTGATTAGTGTTGTGGTGCTGCACACTGAGTTAGCGATTTGGATAGTGATTAATGCTGTGATGTTGCACACTGAGGTAGTGATTTGGATAGTGATTAGTGCTGTGGTGTTGCACACTGAGGTAGTGATTTGGATAGTGATTAGTGCTGTGGTGTTGCACACTGAGGTAGTGATTTGGATAGTGATAAGTGCTGTGGTTTTGCACACTGAGGCAGTGATTTGGATAGTGATTAGAGCTGTGGTGTTGCACCCTGAGGTAGTGATTTGGATAGTGATTAGTGCTGTGGTGTTGCACACTGAGGTAGTGATCTGGATATTGATTCGTGCTGTGGTGTTGTACACTGAGGTAGTGATTTGGATTGTGATTAATGCTGTGGTGTTGCACACTGATGTAGTGATTTGGATAGTGATTAGTGCTGTGGTGTTGCACACTGAGGCAGTGATTTGGATAGTGATTAGTGATGTGGTGTTTCACAGTGAGGTAGTGATTTATGTAGTGATTAGTGCTGTGGTGTTGAACACTGAGGTAGTGATTTGGATAGTGATTAATGCTGTGGTGTTTTACGCTGAGGTAGTAATTTGGATAGAGATTAGTGCTTTGGTGTTGCACACTGATTTAGCGATTTGGATATTGATTATTGCTGTGGTGTTGCACACAGAGGTAGCGATTTGAATAGTGATTAGTGCTGTGTTGTTGCACGCTGAGGTAGCGATTTGGATCGTGATTAGTGCTGCTGTGTTGCACACTGAGGTAGTGATTTGGATAGTGATTACTGTTGTGGTGTTGCACACTAAGGTAGCGATTTGGATAGTGAGTAGTGTTGTGGTGCTGCACACTGAGTTAGCGATTTGGATAGTGATTAATGCTGTGATGTTGCACACTGAGGTAGTGATTTGGATAGTGATTAATGCTGTGGTGTTGCACACTGAGGTAGCAATTTGGATAGTGATTAGTGCTGTCGTGTTGCACACTGATGTAGTGATTTGGATAGTGATTAGTCCTGCGGCATTGCACACTGAGGTAGTGATTTGGATAGTGATTCGTGCTGTGGTGTTGTACACAGATGTAGTGATTTGGATAGTGATTAATGCTGTGGTGTTGCACACTGATATAGTGATTTGGATAGTGATTAGTGCTGTGGTTTTGCACTCTGAGGCAGTGATTTGGATAGTGAATAGTGCTGTGGTGTTGCACACTGATGTAGTGATTTGGATAGTGATTAGTGGAGTGGTGTTGCACACTGAGGAAGCAATTTGGATAGTGATTCATGCGGGGTTGTTGCTCACTGAGATAGTGATTAGTGCTGTGGTGTTGCACACTGAGGTAGTGATTTGGATTGTGATTAATGCTGTGAGATGCACACTGATGTAGTGATTTGGATAGTGATTAGTGCTGTGGTGTTGCACTCTGAGGCAGTGATTTGGATAGTGATTAGTGCTGTGGTGTTGCACACTGAGGTAGTGATTTGGATAGTGATTCGTGCTGTGGTGTTGTACACAGAGGTAGTGTTTTGGATAGTGATTAATGCTGTGGTGTTGCACACTGATGTAGTGATTTGGATAGTGATTAGTGCTGTGGTGTTGCACTCTGAGGCAGTGATTTGGATAGTGATTAGTGCTGTGGTGTTGCACACAGTGGTAGTGATTTGGATAGTGATTAGTGGTCTGGTGTTGCACACTGAGGTAGCAATTTGGATAGTGATTAATGCTGTGTTGTTGCACACAGAGGTAGCGATTTGGATAGTGATTAGCGCTGTGGTGTTGCACACTGAGGTAGTGATTTGGATAGTGATTAGTGCTGTGCTGTTGCACACTGAGGTAATTTGGATTGTGATTAATGCTGTGGTGTTGCACACTGATGAAGTGATTTGGATAGTGATTAGTGCTGTAGTGTTGCACACTGAGGCAGTGATTTGGATAGTGATTAGTGCGGTGGTGTTGCACACTGAGGTAGCGATTTGAATAGTGATTAGTGCAGAGGTGTTGTACACTGAGGTAGCAATTTGGATAGTGATTCGTGCTGTGGTGTTGCACACTGAGGTAGCGATTAGGATAGTGAGTAATGCTGTGGTGTTGCACACTCAGTTAGCGAATTAGATAGTGATTCATGCGGTGGTGTTGTACACTGAGGTAGTGATTTGGATAGTGATTACTGTTGTGGTGTTGCACACTGAGGTAGCGATTTGGATAGTGATTAGTGCTGTGGTGCTGCACACTGAGTTAGCGATTTGGATAGTGATTAATGCTGTGATGTTGCACACTGAGGTAGTGATTTGGATAGTGATTAATGCTGTGGTGTTGCACACTGAGGTAGCAATTTGGATAGTGATTAGTGCTGTCGTGTTGCACACTGAGGTAGTGATTTGGATAGTGATAAGTGCTGTGGTGTTGCACACTGAGGCAGTGATTTGGATAGTGATTAGAGCTGTGGTGTTGCACCCTGAGGTAGTGATTTGGATTGTGATTAATGCTGTGGTGTTGCACACTGATGTAGTGATCTGGATATTGATTCGTGCTGTGGTGTTGCACACTGAGGCAGTGATTTGGATAGTGAATAGTGATGAGGTGTTTCACACTGAGGTAGTGATTTATGTAGTGATTAGTGCTGTGGTGTTGAACACTGAGGTAGTGATTTGGATAGTGATTAATGCTGTGGTGTTTTACGCTGAGGTAGTAATTTGGATAGAGATTAGTGCTTTGGTGTTGCACACTGATTTAGCGATTTGGATATTGATTATTGCTGTGGTGTTGCACACAGAGGTAGCGATTTGGATAGTGATTAGTGTTGTGGTGTTTCACACTGAGGTAGCGATTTGGATAGTGATTAGTGCTGTGTTGTTGCACGCTGAGGTAGCGATTTGGATCGTGATTAGTGCTGCGGTGTTGCACACTGAGGTAGTGATTAGTGCTGTGGTGTTGCACACTGAGGCAGTGATTTGGACAGTGATTAGAGCTGTGGTGTTGCACCCTGAGATAGTGATTTGGATAGTGATTAGTGCTGTGGAGCTGCACAATGATGTAGTGATTTGAATAGTGATTAGTGCTGTGTTTTTAAACACTGAGTTCGCGATTTGGATAGTGATTACTGCTGTGGTGTTGCACACGAATGTAGGGATTTGGATAGTGATTAGTGTTGTGGTGCTGCACACTGAGTTAGCGATTTGGATAGTGATTAATGCTGTGATGTTGCACACTGAGGTAGTGATTTGGATAGTGATTAGTGCTGTGGTGTTGCACACTGAGGTAGTGATTTGGATAGTGATTAGTGCTGTGGTGTTGCACACTGAGGTAGTGATTTGGATAGTGATAAGTGCTGTGGTTTTGCACACTGAGGCAGTGATTTGGATAGTGATTAGAGCTGTGGTGTTGCACCCTGAGGTAGTGATTTGGATAGTGATTAGTGCTGTGGTGTTGCACACTGAGGTAGTGATCTGGATATTGATTCGTGCTGTGGTGTTGTACACTGAGGTAGTGATTTGGATTGTGATTAATGCTGTGGTGTTGCACACTGATGTAGTGATTTGGATAGTGATTAGTGCTGTGGTGTTGCACACTGAGGCAGTGATTTGGATAGTGATTAGTGATGTGGTGTTTCACAGTGAGGTAGTGATTTATGTAGTGATTAGTGCTGTGGTGTTGAACACTGAGGTAGTGATTTGGATAGTGATTAATGCTGTGGTGTTTTACGCTGAGGTAGTAATTTGGATAGAGATTAGTGCTTTGGTGTTGCACACTGATTTAGCGATTTGGATATTGATTATTGCTGTGGTGTTGCACACAGAGGTAGCGATTTGAATAGTGATTAGTGCTGTGTTGTTGCACGCTGAGGTAGCGATTTGGATCGTGATTAGTGCTGCTGTGTTGCACACTGAGGTAGTGATTTGGATAGTGATTACTGTTGTGGTGTTGCACACTAAGGTAGCGATTTGGATAGTGAGTAGTGTTGTGGTGCTGCACACTGAGTTAGCGATTTGGATAGTGATTAATGCTGTGATGTTGCACACTGAGGTAGTGATTTGGATAGTGATTAATGCTGTGGTGTTGCACACTGAGGTAGCAATTTGGATAGTGATTAGTGCTGTCGTGTTGCACACTGATGTAGTGATTTGGATAGTGATTAGTCCTGCGGCATTGCACACTGAGGTAGTGATTTGGATAGTGATTCGTGCTGTGGTGTTGTACACAGATGTAGTGATTTGGATAGTGATTAATGCTGTGGTGTTGCACACTGATATAGTGATTTGGATAGTGATTAGTGCTGTGGTTTTGCACTCTGAGGCAGTGATTTGGATAGTGAATAGTGCTGTGGTGTTGCACACTGATGTAGTGATTTGGATAGTGATTAGTGGAGTGGTGTTGCACACTGAGGAAGCAATTTGGATAGTGATTCATGCGGGGTTGTTGCTCACTGAGATAGTGATTAGTGCTGTGGTATTGCACACTGAGATAGTGATTTGGATTGTGATTAATGCTGTGAGATTCACACTGATGTAGTGGTTTGGATAGTGATTAGTGCTGTGGTGTTGCACTCTGAGGCAGTGATTTGGATAGTGATTAGTGCTGTGGTGTTGCACACTGAGGTAGTGATTTGCATAGTGATTAGTGGTGTGGTGTTGCACACTGAGGAAGCAATTTGGATAGTGATTAATGCTGTGTTGTTGCACACTGAGGTAGCGATTTGGATAGTGATTAGTGCTGTGGTGTTGCACACTGAGGTAGTGATTTGGATAGTGATTAGTGCTGTGGTGTTGCACACTGAGGCAGTGATTTGGTTAGTGATTAGTGCCGTGGTGTTGTACACTGATTTAGTGATTTGGATAGTGATTAGTTCTGTGGTGTTGCACACTGAGGCAGTGATTTGGATAGTGATTAGTGCTGTGGTGTTGCTCACTGAGGTATTGATTTATGCAGTGATTAGTGCTGTGGTGTTGAACACTGAGGTAGTGATTTGGATAGTGATTAATGCTGTGGTGTTTTACGCTGAGATAGTGATTTGCATAGAGATTAGTGCTTTGGTGTTGCACACTGAGTTAGCGATTTGGATATTGATTATTGCTGTGGTGTTGCACACAGAGGTAGCGATTTGGATAGTGATTAGTGCTGTGGTGTTGCACACTGAGGTAGTGATTTGGATAGTGATTTGTGCTGTGGTGTTGCACACTGAGGCAGTGATTTGGTTAGTGATTAGTGCTGTGGTGTTGTACACTGATTTAGTGATTTGGATAGTGATTAGTGCTATGGTGTCGCACACTGAGGCAGTGATTTGGATAGTGATTAGTGCTGTGGTGTTGCTCACTGAGGTATTGATTTATGCAGTGATTAGTGCTGTGGTGTTGAACACTGAGGTAGTGATTTGGATAGTGATTAATGCTGTGGTGTTTTACGCTGAGATAGTGATTTGCATAGAGATTAGTGCTTTGGTGTTGCACACTGAGTTAGAGATTTGGATATTGATTATTGCTGTGGTGTTGCACACAGAGGTAGCGATTTGGATAGTGATTAATGCTCTGATGTTGCACACTGAGGTAGTGATTTGGATAGTGATTAATGCTGTGGTGTTGCACACTGAGGTAGCAATTTGGATAGTGATTAGTGCTGTGCTGTTGCACACTGTGGTAGCGATTTGGATAGTGATTAGTGCTGTGGTGTTGCACACTGAGGTAGTGATTTGGATAGTGATTAGTGCTGTGGTGTTGCACACTGAGGTAGTGATTTGGATAGTGATTAGTGCTGTGGTGTTGCACACTGAGGCAGTGATTTAGTTAGTGATTAGTGCTGTGGTGTTGCACACTGAGGCAGTGATTTGGATAGTGATCAGTGCTGTGGTGTTGCACACTGAGGTATTGATTTATGCAGTGATTAGTGCTTTGGTGTTGCACACTGAGGTAATGATTTGGATAGTGAATAGTGCTGTGGTGTTGCACACTGAGGTAGTGATTTGGATAGTGATTAATGCTGTGGTGTTGCACTCTGAGGTAGTGATTTGGATAGTGATTAGTGCTGTGGTGTTGCACACTGAGGTAGTGATTTGGATCGTGATTAGTGCTGTGGTGTTGCACACTGAGGTAGTGATTTGGATAGTGATTATTGCTGTGGTGTTGCACACAGAGGCAGCGATTTGGATAGTGATTAGTGTTGTGGTGTTGCACTCTGAGGTAGTGATTTGGATAGTGATTAGTGCTGTGGTGTTGCACACTGAGGTAGTGATTTGGATAGTGATTAGTGCTTTGGTGTTGCACACTGAGTTAGCGATTTGGATATTGATTATTGCTGTGGTGTTGCACACAGAGGTAGCGATTTGGATAGTGATTAATGCTCTGATGTTGCACACTGAGGTAGTGATTTGGATAGTGATTAGTGCTGTGGTGTTGCACTCTGAGGCAGTGATTTGGATAGTGAGTAGTGCTGTGGTGTTGCACACTGTGGTAGTGATTTGGATAGTGATTAGTGCTGTAGTGTTGGACACTGAGGTAGTGATTTGGGTAGTGATTAATGCTGTGGTGTTGCACACTGAGGTAGCTATTTGGATAGTGATTAATGCTGTGGTGTTGCACACTGAGGTAGCGATATGGATAGTGATTAGTGCTGTGGTGTTGCACACTGAGGTAGTGATTTGTATAGTGATTAGTGCTGTGGTGTTGCACACTGAGGTAGTGATTTGGATAGTGATTAGTGCTGTGGTGTTGCACACTGAGCTAGTGATTTGGATAGTGATTAGTGCTGTGGTGTTCCACACTGAGGTAGTGATTTGGATAGTGATTAATGCTGTGGTGTTGCAAACTGAGGTAGTGATTTGGATAGTGATTAGTGGTGTGGTGTTGCACACTGAGGTAGTGATTTGGATAGTGATTAGTGATGTGTTGTTGCAACTGATGTAGTGATTTGGATAGTGATTAGTGCTGTAGTGTTGGACACTGAGGTAGTGATTTGCGTAGTGATTAATGCTGTGGTGTTGCACACTGAGGTAGCTATTTGGATAATGATTAATGCTGTCATTTTGCATATTGAGGTAGTGACTTTGATAGCGATTAGTGCTGTGGTGTTGCACACTGTGGTAGTGATTGGGATAGGGATTCGTGCTGTAGTGTTGCACTCTGAGGTAGTGATTTGGATTGTGATTAGTGCTGTGGTGTTGCAACTGATGTAGTGATTTGGATAGTGATTATTGCTGTGGTGTTGCACACTGAGGTAGTGATTTGGGTAGTGATTAGTGCAGTGGTGTTGTACACTGAGGTCGTGATTTGTATAGTGATTAGTGCTGTGTTGTTGCACACTGAGGTAGTGATTTGGATAGGGATTAATGCTGTGATGTTGAACACTGAGGTAGTGATTTGGATAGTGATTAGTGCTGCGTTGTTGCACACTGAGGTAGTGATTTCGATAGTGATTAATGCTGTGGTGTTGCACACTGAGGTAGTGATTTGGATAGTGATTAATGCTGTGTTTTTGCACTCTGAGGTAGTGATTTGGATAGTGATTAGTGATGTGGTGTTGCACACTGAGGTAGTGATTTCGATAGTGATTAGTGCTGTGGTGTTGCACTCTGAGGTAGTGATTAGTGCTGTGGTGTTGCACACTGAGGTACTGATTTGGATAGTGATTAGTGCTGTGGTATTGCACACTGAGGTAGTGATTTGGATAGTGATTAATGCTGTGGTGTTGCACACTGAGGTGGTGATTTGGATAGTGATTAGTGGTGTGGTGTTGCACACTGAGGTAGTGATTTGGATAGTGATTAGTGCTGTAGTGTTGGACACTGAGGTAGTGATTTGGGTAGTGATTAATGCTGTGGTGTTGCACACTGAGGTAGCTATTTGGATAGTGATTAATGCTGTGGTTTTGCATATTGAGGTAGTGATTTGGATAGCGATTAATGCTGTGGTGTTGCAACTAATGTAGTGATTTGGATAGTGATTAGTGCTGTAGTGCTGCACACTGAGGTAGCGATTTTGATAGTGTTTAGTGCTGTGATGTTGCACACTGAGGTAGTGATTTGGATAGTGATTAATGCTGTGGTGTTGCACACTGAGGTAGCAATTTGGATAGTGATTAGTGCTGTGGTGTTGCACACTGAGGTAGCGATTTGGATAGTGATTAGTGCTGTGGTGTTGCACACTGAGGTAGTGATTTGGATAGTGATTAGTGCTGTGGTGTTGCACACTGAGGTAGTGATTTGGATAGTGATTAGTGCTGTGGTGTTGCACACTGAGGTAGTGATTTGGATAGTGATTAATGCTGTGGTGTTGCACTCTGAGGTAGTGATTTGGATAGTGATTAGTGCTGTGGTGTTGCACACTGAGGTAGTGATTTGGATAGTGATTAGTGGTGTGGTGTTGCACACTGAGGTAGTGTTTTGGATAGTGATTAATGCTGTGGTGTTGCACACTGAGGTAGTGATTTGGATAGTGATTAGTGGTGTGGTGTTGCACACTGAGGTAGTGATTTGGATAGTGATTAGTGATGTGGTGTTGCAACTGATGTAGTGATTTGGATAGTGATTAGTGCTGCAGTGTTGGACACTGAGGTAGTGATTTGGGTAGTGATTAATGCTGTGGTGTTGCACACTGAGGTAGCAATTTGGATAGTGATTAGTGCTGTCGTGTTGCACACTGATGTAGTGATTTGGATAGTGATTAGTCCTGCGGCATTGCACACTGAGGTAGTGATTTGGATAGTCATTCGTGCTGTGGTGTTGTACACAGATGTAGTGATTTGGAATGTGATTAATGCTGTGGTGTTGCACACTGATATAGTGATTTGGATAGTGATTAGTGCTGTGGTTTTGCACTCTGAGGCAGTGATTTGGATAGTGAATAGTGCTGTGGTGTTGCACACTGATGTAGTGATTTGGATAGTGATTAGTGGTGTGGTGTTGCACACTGAGGAAGCAATTTGGATAGTGATTCATGCGGGGTTGTTGCTCACTGAGATAGTGATTAGTGCTGTGGTATTGCACACTGAGGTAGTGATTTGGATTGTGATAAATGCTGTGAGATTCACACTGATGTAGTGGTTTGGATAGTGATTAGTGCTGTGGTGTTGCACTCTGAGGCAGTGATTTGGATAGTGATTAGTGCTGTGGTGTTGCACACTGATGTAGTGTTTTGCATAGTGATTAGTGGTGTGGTGTTGCACACTGAGGAAGCAATTTGGATAGTGATTAATGCTGTGTTGTTGCACACTGAGGTAGCGATTTGGAAAGTGATTAGTGCTGTGGTGTTGCACACTGAGGTAGTGATTTGGATAGTGATTAGTGCTGTGGTGTTGCACACTAAGGCAGTGATTTGGTTAGTGATTAGTGCTGTGGTGTTGTACACTGATTTAGTGATTTGGATAGTGATTAGTTCTGTGGTGTTGCACACTGAGGCAGTGATTTGGATAGTGATTAGTGCTGTGGTGTTGCTCACTGAGGTATTGATTTATGCAGTGATTAGTGCTGTGGTGTTGAACACTGAGGTAGTGATTTGGATAGTGATTAATGCTGTGGTGTTTTACGCTGAGATAGTGATTTGCATAGAGATTAGTGCTTTGGTGTTGTACACTGAGTTAGCGATTTGGATATTGATTATTGCTGTGGTGTTGCACACAGAGGTAGCGATTTGGATAGTGATTAGTGCTGTGGTGTTGCACACTGAGGTAGTGATTTGGATAGTGATTTGTGCTGTGGTGTTGCACACTGAGGCAGTGATTTGGTTAGTGATTAGTGCTGTGGTGTTGTACACTGATTTAGTGATTTGGATAGTGATTAGTGCTGTGGTGTTGCACACTGAGGCAGTGATTTGGATAGTGATTAGTGCTGTGGTGTTGCTCACTGAGGTATTGATTTATGCAGTGATTAGTGCTGTGGTGTTGAACACTGAGGTAGTGATTTGGATAGTGATTAATGCTGTGGTGTTTTACGCTGAGATAGTGATTTGCATAGAGATTAGTGCTTTGGTGTTGCACACTGAGTTAGCGATTTGGATATTGATTGTTGCTGTGGTGTTGCACACAGAGGTAGCGATTTGGATAGTGATTAATGCTCTGATGTTGCACACTGAGGTAGTGATTTGGATAGTGATTAATGCTGTGGTGTTGCACACTGAGGTAGCAATTTGGATAGTGATTAGTGCTGTGCTGTTGCACACTGAGGTAGCGATTTGGATAGTGATTAGTGCTGTGGTGTTGCACACTGAGGTAGTGATTTGGATAGTGATTAGTGCTGTGGTGTTGCACACTGAGGTAGTGATTTGGATAGTGATTAGTGCTGTGGTGTTGCACACTGAGGCAGTGATTTGGTTAGTGATTAGTGCTGTGGTGTTGCACACTGAGGCAGTGATTTGGATAGTGATCAGTGCTGTGGTGTTGCACACTGAGGTATTGATTTATGCAGTGATTAGTGCTTTGGTGTTGCACACTGAGGTAATGATTTGGATAGTGAATAGTGCTGTGGTGTTGCACACTGAGGTAGTGATTTGGATAGTGATTAATGCTGTGGTGTTGCACTCTGAGGTAGTGATTTGGATAGTGATTAGTGCTGTGGTGTTGCACACTGAGGTAGTGATTTGGATAGTGATTAGTGCTGTGGTGTTGCACACTGAGGTAGTGATTTGGATAGTGATTATTGCTGTGGTGTTGCACACAGAGGCAGCGATTTGGATAGTGATTAGTGTTGTGGTGTTGCACTCTGAGGTAGTGATTTGGATAGTGATTAGTGCTGTGGTGTTGCACACTGAGGTAGTGATTTGGATAGTGATTAGTGCTTTGGTGTTGCACACTGAGTTAGCGATTTGGATATTGATTATTGCTGTGGTGTTGCACACAGAGGTAGCGATTTGGATAGTGATTAATGCTCTGATGTTGCACACTGAGGTAGTGATTTGGATAGTGATTAGTTCTGTGGTGTTGCACTCTGAGGCAGTGATTTGGATAGTGATTAGTGCTGTGGTGTTGCACACTGTGGTAGTGATTTGGATAGTGATTAGTGCTGTAGTGTTGGACACTGAGGTAGTGATTTGGGTAGCGATTAATGCTGTGGTGTTGCACACTGAGGTAGCTATTTGGATAGTGATTAATGCTGTGGTGTTGCACACTGAGGTAGCGATATGGATAGTGATTAGTGCTGTGGTGTTGCACACTGAGGTAGTGATTTGTATAGTGATTAGTGCTGTGGTGTTGCACACTGAGGTAGTGATTTGGATAGTGATTAGTGCTGTGGTGTTGCACACTGAGGTAGTGATTTGGATAGTGATTAGTGCTGTGGTGTTGCACACTGAGGTAGTGATTTGGATAGTGATTAATGCTGTGGTGTTGCACTCTGAGGTAGTGATTTGGATAGTGATTAGTGCTGTGGTGTTGCACACTGAGGTAGTGATTTGGATAGTGATTAGTGCTGTGGTGTTCCACACTGAGGTAGTGATTTGGATAGTGATTAATGCTGTGATGTTGCAAACTGAGGTAGTGATTTGGATAGTGATTAGTGGTGTGGTGTTGCACACTGAGGTAGTGATTTGGATAGTGATTAGTGATGTGTTGTTGCAACTGATGTAGTGATTTGGATAGTGATTAGTGTTGTAGTGTTGGACACTGAGGTAGTGATTTGGGTAGTGATTAATGCTGTGGTGTTGCACACTGAGGTAGCTATTTGGATAATGATTAATGCTGTCGTTTTGCATATTGAGGTAGTGACTTTGATAGCGATTAGTGCTGTGGTGTTGCACACTGAGGTAGTGATTTCGATAGTGATTAGTGCTGCGTTGTTGCACACTGAGGTAGTGATTTCGATAGTGATTAATGCTGTGGTGTTGCACACTGAGGTAGTGATTTGGATAGTGATTAATGCTGTGTTTTTGCACTCTGAGGTAGTGATTTGGATAGTGATTAGTGATGTGGTGTTGCACACTGAGGTAGTGATTTCGATAGTGATTAGTGCTGTGGTGTTGCACTCTGAGGTAGTGATTAGTGCTGTGGTGTTGCACACTGAGGTACTGATTTGGATAGTGATTAGTGCTGTGGTGTTGCACACTGAGGTAGTGATTTGGATAGTGATTAATGCTGTGGTGTTGCACACTGAGGTGGTGATTTGGATAGTGATTAGTGGTGTGGTGTTGCACACTGAGGTAGTGATTTGGATAGTGATTAGTGCTGTAGTGTTGGACACTGAGGTAGTGATTTGGGTAGTGATTAATGCTGTGGTGTTGCACACTGAGGTAGCTATTTGGATAGTGATTAATGCTGTGGTTTTGCATATTGAGGTAGTGATTTGGATAGCGATTAATGCTGTGGTGTTGCAACTGATGTAGTGATTTGGATAGTGATTAGTGCTGTAGTGCTGCACACTGAGGTAGCGATTTTGATAGTGTTTAGTGCTGTGGTGTTGCACACTGAGGTAGTGATTTGGATAGTGATTAATGCTCTGATGTTGCACACTGAGGTAGTGATTTGGATAGTGATTAATGCTGTGGTGTTGCACACTGAGGTAGCAATTTGGATAGTGATTAGTGCTGTGGTGTTGCACACTGAGGTAGCGATTTGGATAGTGATTAGTGCTGTGGTGTTGCACACTGAGGTAGCGATTTGGATAGTGATTAGTGCTGTGGTGTTGCACACTGAGGTAGTGATTTGGATAGTGATTAGTGCTGTGGTGTTGCACACTGAGGTAGTGATTTGGATAGTGATTAATGCTGTGGTGTTGCACTCTGAGGTAGTGATTTGGATAGTGATTAGTGCTGTGGTGTTGCACACTGAGGTAGTGATTTGGATAGTGATTAGTGGTGTGGTGTTGCACACTGAGGTAGTGTTTTGGATAGTGATTAATGCTGTGGTGTTGCACACTGAGGTAGTGATTTGGATAGTGATTAGTGGTGTGGTGTTGCACACTGAGGTAGTGATTTGGATAGTGATTAGTGATGTGGTGTTGCAACTGATGTAGTGATTTGGATAGTGATTAGTGCTGTAGTGTTGGACACTGAGGTAGTGATTTTGGTAGTGATTAATGCTGTGGTGTTGCACACTGAGGTAGCTATTTGGATAGTGATTAATGCTGTGGTTTTGCATATTGAGGTAGTGATTTGGATAGCGATTAGTGCTGTGGTGTTGCAACTGATGTAGTGATTTGGATAGTGATTAGTGCTGTAGTGCTGCACACTGAGGTAGCGATTTTGATAGTGTTTAGTGCTGTGGTGTTGCACACTGAGGTAGTGATTTGGATAGTGATTAATGCTCTGATGTTGCACACTGAGGTAGTGATTTGGATAGTGATTAATGCTGTGGTGTTGCACACTGAGGTAGCAATTTGGATAGTGATTAGTGCTGTGGTGTTGCACACTGAGGTAGCGATTTGGATAGTGATTAGTGCTGTGGTGTTGCACACTGAGGTAGCGATTTGGATAGTGATTAGTGCTGTGGTGTAGCACACTGAGGTAGTGATTTGGATAGTGATTAGTGCTGTGGTGTTGCACACTGGGGTAGTGATTTGGATAGTGATTAATGCTGTGGTGTTGCACTCTGAGGTAGTGATTTGGATAGTGATTAGTGCTGTGGTGTTGCACACTGAGGTAGCGATTTGGATAGTGATTAGTGCTGTGGTGTTGCACACTGAGGTAGCGATTTGGATAGTGATTAGTGCTGTGGTGTTGCACACTGAGGTAGTGATTTGGATAGTGATTAGTGCTGTGGTGTTGCACACTGAGGTAGTGATATGGATAGTGATTAATGCTGTGGTGTTGCACTCTGAGGTAGTGATTTGGATAGTGATTAGTGGTGTGGTGTTGAACACTGAGGTAGTGATTTGGATAGTGATTAGTGATGTGGTGTTGCAACTGATGTAGTGATTTGGATAGTGATTAGTGCTGTAGTGTTGGACACTGAGGTAGTGATTTGGGTAGTGATTAATGCTGTGGTGTTGCACACTGAGTTTGCTATTTGGATAGTGATTAATGCTGTCGTTTTGCATATTGAGGTAGTGACTTTGATAGCGATTAGTGCTGTGGTGTTGCACACTGTGGTAGTGATTTGGATAGGGATTCGTGCTGTAGTGTTGCACACTGAGTTAGTGATTTGGATTGTGATTAGTGCTGTGGTGTTGCAACTGGTGTAGTGATTTGGATAGTGATTCATGCTGTGGTGTTGCACACTGAGGTCGTGATTTGTATAGTGATTAGTGCTGTGTTGTTGCACACAGAGGTAGTGATTTGGATAGGGATTAATGCTGTGATGTTGAACACTGAGTTAGTGATTTGGATAGTGATTAGTGCTGCGTTGTTGCACACTGAGGTAGTGATTTCGATAGTGATTAATGCTGTGGTGTTGCACACTGAGGTAGTGATTTGGATAGTGATTAATGCTGTGTTTTTGCACTCTGAGGTAGTGATTTGGATAGTGATTAGTGATGTGGTGTTGCACACTGAGGTAGTGATTTCGATAGTGAGTAGTGCTGTGGTGTTGCACTCTGAGGTAGTGATTTGGATAGTGATTAGTGCTGTGGTGTTGCACACTGAGGTAGTGATTTGGATAGTGATTAGTGCTGTGGTGTTGCACACTGAGGTAGTGATTTGGATAGTGATTAATGCTGTGGTGTTGCACACTGAGGTGGTGATTTGGATAGTGATTAGTGGTGTGGTGTTGCACACTGAGGTAGTGATTTGGATAGTGATTAGTGCTGTAGTGTTGCACACTGAGGTAGTGATTTGGATAGTGATTAATGCTGTGGTGTTGCACACTGAGGTAGCAAGTTGGATAGTGATTAGTGCTGTGGTGTTGCACACTGAGGTAGCGATTTGGATAGTGATTAGTGCTGTGGTGTTGCACACTGAGGTAGCGATTTGGATAGTGATTAGTGCTGTGGTGTTGCACACTGAGGTAGTGATTTGGATAGTGATTAGTGCTGTGGTGTTGCACACTGAGGTAGTGATTTGGATAGTGATTAATGCTGTGGTGTTGCACTCTGAGGTAGTGATTTGGATAGTGATTAGTGCTGGGGTGTTGCACACTGAGGTAGTGATTTGGATAGTGATTAGTGCTGTGGTGTTCCACACTGAGGTAGTGATTTGGATAGTGATTAGTGGTGTGGTGTTGCACACTGAGGTAGTGATTTGGATAGTGATTATTGCTGTGGTGTTGCACACTGAGGTAGTCATTTGGATAGTGATTAGTGCTATGGTGTTGCACACTGAGGCAGTGATTTGGTTAGTGATTAGTGCTGTGGTGTTGTACACTGATTTAGTGATTTGGGTAGTGATTAATGCTGTGTTGTTGCACACTGAGGTAGCTATTTGGATAGTGATTAATGCTGTGGTTTTGCATATTGAGGTAGTGATTTGGATAGCGATTAGTGCTGTGGTGTTGCAACTGATGTAGTGATTTGGATAGTGATTAGTGCTGTAGTGCTGCACACTGAGGTAGCGATTTGTGTAGTGATTAAAGCTGTGGTATTGCACACTGAGGTAGCTATTTGAATAGTGATTAATGCTGTCGTTTTGCATATTGAGGTAGTGATTTGGATTGCGATTAGTGCTGTGGTGTTGCACACTGTGGTAGTGATTTTGATATGGATTCGTGCTGTAGTGTTGCACACTGAGGTAGTGATTTGGATTGTGATTAGTGCTGTGGTGTTGCAACTGAGGTAGTGATTTGGATAGTGATTAGTGCTGTAGTGCTGCACACTGAGGTAGCGATTTCGATAGTGATTAGTGCTGTGGTGTTGCACACTGAGGTAGTGATTTGGATAGTGATTAATGCTGTGATGTTGCACACTGAGGTAGTGATTTGGATAGTGATTAATGCTGTGGTGTTGCAAACTGAGGTAGCAATTTGGATAGTGATTAGTGCTGTGGTGTTGCACACTGAGGTAGCGATTTGGATAGTGATTAGTGCTGTGGTGTTGCACACTGAGGTAGTGATTTGGATAGTGATTAGTGCTGTGGTGTTGCACACTGAGGTAGTGATTTGGATAGTGATTAATGCTGTGGTGTTGCACTCTGAGGTAGTGATTTGGATAGTGATTAGTGGTGTGGTGTTGCACACTGAGGTAGTGATTTGGATAGTGATTAGTGATGTGGTGTTGCAACTGATGTAGTGATTTGGATAGTGATTAGTGCTGTAGTGTTGGACACTGAGGTAGTGATTTGGGTAGTGATTAATGCTGTGGTGTTGCACACTGAGGTTGCTATTTGGATAGTGATTAATGCTGTCGTTTTGCATATTGAGGTAGTGACTTTGATAGCGATTAGTGCTGTGGTGTTGCACACTGTGGTAGTGATTTGGATAGGGATTCGTGCTGTAGTGTTGCACTCTGAGTTAGTGATTTGGATTGTGATTAGTGCTGTGGTGTTGCAACTGGTGTAGTGATTTGGATAGTGATTCATGCTGTGGTGTTGCACACTGAGGTCGTGATTTGTATAGTGATTAGTGCTGTGTTGTTGCACACTGAGGTAGTGATTTGGATAGGGATTAATGCTGTGATGTTGAACACTGAGTTAGTGATTTGGATAGTGATTAGTGCTGCGTTGTTGCACACTGAGGTCGTGATTTGGATAGTGATTAGTGCTGTGGTGTTGCACACTGAGGTAGTGATTTGGATAGTGATTAATGCTGTGTTTTTGCACTCTGAGGTAGTGATTTGGATAGTGATTAGTGATGTGGTGTTGCACACTGAGGTAGTGATTTCGATAGTGAGTAGTGCTGTGGTGTTGCACTCTGAGGTAGTGATTTGGATAGTGATTAGTGCTGTGGTGTTGCACACTGAGGTAGTGATTTGGATAGTGATTAATGCTGTGGTGTTGCACACTGAGGTGGTGATTTGGATAGTGATTAGTGGTGTGGTGTTGCACACTGAGGTAGTGATTTGGATAGTGATTAGTGCTGTAGTGTTGGACACTGAGGTAGTGATTTGGGTAGTGATTAGTGCTGTGGTGTTGCAACTGATGTAGTGATTTGGATAGTGATTAGTGCTGTAGAGCTGCACGCTGAGGTAGCGATTTTGATAGTGTTTAGTGCTGTAGTGTTGGACACTGAGGTAGTGATTTGGGTAGTGATTAAAGCTGTGGTATTGCACACTGAGGTAGCTATTTGAATAGTGATTAATGCTGTCGTTTTGCATATTGAGGTAGTGATTTGGATTGCGATTAGTGCTGTGGTGTTGCACACTGTGGTAGTGATTTTGATATGGATTCGTGCTGTAGTGTTGCACACTGAGGTAGTGATTTGGATTGTGATTAGTGCTGTGGTGTTGCAACTGAGGTAGTGATTTGGATAGTGATTAGTGCTGTAGTGCTGCACACTGAGGTAGCGATTTGGATAGTGATTAGTGCTGTGGTGTTGCACACTGAGGTAGTGATTTGGATAGTGATTAATGCTGTGATGTTGCACACTGAGGTAGTGATTTGGATAGTGATTAATGCTGTGGTGTTGCAAACTGAGGTAGCAATTTGGATAGTGATTAGTGCTGTGGTGTTGCACACTGAGCTAGTGATTTGGATAGTGATTAGTGGTGTGGTGTTGCACACTGAGGTAGTGATTTGGATAGTGATTAGTGATGTGGTGTTGCAACTGATGTAGTGATTTGGATAGTGATTAGTGGTGTGGTGTTGCACACTGAGGTAGTGATTTGGATAGTGATTAGTGATGTAGTGTTGGACACTGAGGTAGTGATTTGGGTAGTGATTAATGCTGTGGTGTTGCACACTGAGGTTGCTATTTGGATAGTGATTAAAGCTGTCGTTTTGCATATTGAGGTAGTGACTTTGATAGCGATTAGTGCTGTGGTGTTGCACACTGTGGTAGTGATTTGGATAGGGATTCGTGCTGTAGTGTTGCACTCTGAGTTAGTGATTTGGATTGTGATTAGTGCTGTGGTGTTGCAACTGGTGTAGTGATTTGGATAGTGATTCATGCTGTGGTGTTGCACACTGAGGTCGTGATTTGTATAGTGATTAGTGCTGTGTTGTTGCACACTGAGGTAGTGATTTGGATAGGGATTAATGCTGTGATGTTGAACACTGAGGTAGTGATTTGGATAGTGATTAATGCTGTGGTGTTGCACACTGAGGTAGCAATTTGGATAGTGATTAGTGCTGTGGTGTTGCACACTGAGGTAGCGATTTGGATAGTGATTAGTGCTGTGGTGTTGCACACTGAGGTAGCGATTTGGATAGTGATTAGTGCTGTGGTGTTGCACACTGAGGTAGTGATTTGGATAGTGATTAGTGCTGTGGTGTTGCACACTGAGGTAGTGATTTGGATAGTGATTAATGCTGTGGTGTTGCACTCTGAGGTAGTGATTTGGATAGTGATTAGTGCTGGGGTGTTGCACACTGAGGTAGTGATTTGGATAGTGATTAGTGCTGTGGTGTTCCACACTGAGGTAGTGATTTGGATAGTGATTAGTGGTGTGGGGTTGCACACTGAGGTAGTGATTTGGATAGTGATTATTGCTGTGGTGTTGCACACTGAGGTAGTCATTTGGATAGTGATTAGTGCTATGGTGTTGCACACTGAGGCAGTGATTTGGTTAGTGATTATTGCTGTGGTGTTGTACACTGATTTAGTGATTTGGGTAGTGATTAATGCTGTGGTGTTGCACACTGAGGTAGCTATTTGGATAGTGATTAATGCTGTGGTTTTGCATATTGAGGTAGTGATTTGGATAGCGATTAGTGCTGTGGTGTTGCAACTGATGTAGTGATTTGGATAGTGATTAGTGCTGTAGTGCTGCACACTGAGGTAGCGATTTGGATAGTGATTAGTGCTGTGGTGTTGCACACTGAGGTAGTGATTTGGATAGTGATTAATGCTGTGATGTTGCACACTGAGGTAGTGATTTGGATAGTGATTAATGCTGTGGTGTTGCACACTGAGGTAGCAATTTGGATAGTGATTAGTGCTGTGGTGTTGCACACTGAGGTAGTGATTTGGATAGTGATTAGTGCTGCGGTGTTGCCCACTGAGGTAGTGATTTGGACAGTGATTCGTGCTGTTGTGTTGTACACTGAGGTAGCAATTTGGATAGTGATTAATGCTGTGGTGTTGCACACTGATGTAATGTTTGGATAGTGATTAGTGGTGTCGTGTTGCACACTGAGGTAGTGATTTGGATAGTGATTAGTGCTGTGGTGTTGCAACTGATGTAGTGATTTGGATAGTGATTAGTGCTGTAGTGTTGGACACTGAGGTAGTGATTTGGGTAGTGATTAATGCTGTGGTGTTGCACACTGAGGTAGCTATTTGGATAGTGATTAATGCTGTGGTTTTGCATATTGAGGTAGTGATTTGGATAGCGATTAATGCTGTGGTGTTGCACACTGTGGTAGTGATTTGGATAGTGATTCGTGCTGTGATGTTGCACACTGAGGTAGTGATTTGGATAGTGATTAGTGCTGTGGTGTTGCACACTGAGGTAGTGATTTGGATAGTGATTAATGCTGTCGTGTTGCACTCTGAGGTAGTGATTTGGATAGTGATTAGTGCTATGATGTTGCACACTGAGGTAGTGATTTGGATAGTGATTAGTGCTGTGGTGTTGCACACTGAGGTAGTGATTTGGATAGTGATTAATGCTGTGGTGTTGCACACTGAGGTAGTGATTTGGATAGTGATTAGTGGTGTGGTGTTGCACACTGAGGTAGTGATTTGGATAGTGATTAGTGCTGTGGTGTTGCAACTGATGTAGTGATTTGGATAGTGATTAGTGCTGTAGTGTTGGACACTGAGGTAGTGACTTGGGTAGTGATTAAAGCTGTGGTATTGCACACTGAGGTAGCTATTTGAATAGTGATTAATGCTGTCGTTTTGCATATTGAGGTAGTGATTTGGATTGCGATTAGTGCTGTGGTGTTGCACACTGTGGTAGTGATTTTGATATGGATTCGTGCTGTAGTGTTGCACACTGAGGTAGTGATTTGGATTGTGATTAGTGCTGTGGTGTTGCAACTGAGGTAGTGATTTGGATAGTGATTAGTGCTGTAGTGCTGCACACTGAGGTAGCGATTTGGATAGTGATTAGTGCTGTGGTGTTGCACACTGAGGTAGTGATTTGGATAGTGATTAATGCAGTGATGTTGCACACTGAGGTAGTGATTTGGATAGTGATTAATGCTGTGGTGTTGCAAACTGAGGTAGCAATTTGGATAGTGATTAGTGCTGTGGTGTTGCACACTGAGGTAGTGATTTGGATAGTGATTAGTGCTGTGGTGTTGCACACTGACGTAGCGATTTGGATAGTGATTAATGCTGTGGTGTGGCACACCGATGTAGTGATTTGGATAGTGATTAGTGCTGTGGTGTTGCACACTGAGGTAGTGATTTGGATAGTGATTAGTGCTGTAGTGCTGCACACTGAGGTAGCGATTTGGATAGTGATTAGTGCTGTGGTGTTGCACACTGAGGTAGTGATTTGGATAGTGATTAATGCTGTGATGTTGCACACTGAGGTAGTGATTTGGATAGTGATTAATGCTGTGGTGTTGCAAACTGAGGTAGCAATTTGGATAGTGATTAGTGCTGTGGTGTTGCACACAGAGGTAGTGATTTGGATAGTGATTAGTGCTGTGGTGTTGCACACTGAGGTAGCGATTTGGATAGTGATTAATGCTGTGGTGTGGCACACCGATGTAGTGATTTGGATAGTGATTAGTGCTGTGGTGTTGCACACTGATGTAGCGATTTGGATAGTGATTAGTGCTGTTGTGTTGTACACTAAGGTAGCTATTTGATTAGTGATTAGTGTTGTGGTGTTGCACACTGAGGTAGTGATTTGGATTGTGATTAGTGCTGTGGTGTTGCAACTGATGTAGTGATTTGGATAGTGATTAGTGCTGTGATGTTGCACACTGAGGTAGTGATTTGGATATTGATTAGTGCTGTGATGTTGCATACTGAGGTAGTGATTTGGGTAGTGATTAATGCTGTGGTGTTGCACACTGAGGTAGCAATTTGTATAGTGATTAGTGCTGTGGTGTTGCACACTGAGGTCGTGATTTGTATAGTGATTAGTGCTGCGGTGTTGCACACTGAGGTAGTGATTTGGACAGTGATTCGTGCTGTTGTGTTGTACACTGAGGTAGCAATTTGGATAGTGATTAATGCTGTGGTGTTGCACACTGATATAGTGTTTGGATAATGATTAGTGCTGTAGTGCTGCACACTGAGGCAGTGATTTCGATAGTGATTAGTGCTGTGGTGTTGCACACTGAGGTAGCGATTTGGATAGTGATTAATGCTGTGGTGTGGCACACCGATGTAGTGATTTGGATAGTGATTAGTGCTGTGGTGTTGCACACTGAGGTAGTGATTTGGATAGTGATTAGTGCTGTTGCGTTGCACACTATGGTAGCGATTTGATTAGTGATTAGTGCTGTGGTGTTGCACACTGAGGTAGTGATTTGGATAGTGATTAATGCTGTGGTGTTGCACACTGAGGTAGTGATTTGGATAGTGATTAGTGGTGTGGTGTTGCACACTGAGGTAGTGATTTGGATAGTGATTAGTGCTGTGGTGTTGCAACTGATGTAGTGATTTGGATAGTGATTAGAGCTGTGGTATTGCACACTGAGGTAGCTATTTGAATAGTGATTAATGCTGTCGTTTTGCATATTGAGGTAGTGATTTGGATTGCGATTAGTGCTGTGGTGTTGCACACTGTGGTAGTGATTTTGATATGGATTCGTGCTGTAGTGTTGCACACTGAGGTAGTGATTTGGATTGTGATTAGTGCTGTGGTGTTGCAACTGAGGTAGTGATTTGGATAGTGATTAGTGCTGTAGTGCTGCACACTGAGGTAGCGATTTGGATAGTGATTAGTGCTGTGGTGTTGCACACTGAGGTAGTGATTTGGATAGTGATTAATGCAGTGATGTTGCACACTGAGGTAGTGATTTGGATAGTGATTAATGCTGTGGTGTTGCAAACTGAGGTAGCAATTTGGATAGTGATTAGTGCTGTGGTGTTGCACACTGAGGTAGTGATTTGGATAGTGATTAGTGCTGTGGTGTTGCACACTGAGGTAGCGATTTGGATAGTGATTAATGCTGTGGTGTGGCACACCGATGTAGTAATTTGGATAGTGATTAGTGCTGTGGTGTTGCACACTGATGTAGCGATTTGGATAGTGATTAGTGCTGTTGTGTTGTACACTAAGGTAGCTATTTGATTAGTGATTAGTGTTGTGGTGTTGCACACTGAGGTAGTGATTTGCATTGTGATTAGTGCTGTGGTGTTGCAACTGATGTAGTGATTTGGATAGTGATTAGTGCTGTGATGTTGCACACTGAGGTAGTGATTTGGATAGTGATTAGTGCTGTGATGTTGCATACTGAGGTAGTGATTTGGGTAGTGATTAATGCTGTGGTGTAGCACACTGAGGTAGCAATTTGGATAGTGATTAGTGCTGTGGTGTTGCACACTGAGGTAGTGATTTGGATAGTGATTAGTGCTGCGGTGTTGCACACTGAGGTAGTGATTTGGACAGTGATTCGTGCTGTTGTGTTGTACACTGAGGTAGCAATTTGGATAGTGATTAATGCTGTGGTGTTGCACACTGATATAGTGTTTGGATAATGATTAGTGCTGTAGTGCTGCACACTGAGGCAGTGATTTCGATAGTGATTAGTGCTGTGGTTTTGCACACTGTGGTAGTGATTTGGATAGTGATTAGTGGTGTGGTGTTGCAAACTGAAGTGGAAATTTGGATGGTGATTAATGTTGTGTTGTTGCACACTGAGGTATCGATTTGGATAGTGATTAGCGCTGTGGTGTTGCACACTGAGGTAGTGATTTGGATAGTGATTAGTGCTGTGGTGTTGCACACTGAGGTAACGATTTGGATAGTGATTAATGCTGTGGTGTGGCACACCGATGTAGTGATTTGGATAGTGATTAGTGCTGTGGTGTTGCACACTGAGGTAGTGATTTGGATAGTGATTAGTGCTGTTGTGTTGCACACTATGGTAGCGATTTGATTAGTGATTAGTGCTGTGGTGTTGCACACTGAGGTAGTGATTTGGATAGTGATTAGTGCTGTGGTGTTGCACACTGAGGCAGTGATTTGGATAGTGATTAGTGCTGTGGTGTTGCACACTGAGGTAGTGATTTGGATAGTGATTAGTGGTGTGGTGTTGCACACTGAGGTAGCAATTTGGATAGTGATTAATGCTGTGTTTTTGCACACTGAGGTAGCGATTTTGATAGTGATTAGTGCTGTGGTGTTGCACACTGAGGTAGCGATTTGGATAGTGATTAGTGCTGTGGTGTTGCACACTGAGGTAGTGATTTCAATAATGATTAGTGCTGTGGTGTTGCACACTGAGGTAGTGATTTGGGTAGTGATTAGTGCTGTGGTGTTGAACACTGAGGTAGTGATTTGTATAGTGATTAGTGCTGTGTTGTTGCACACTGAGGTAGTGATTTGGATAGTGATTAATGCTGTGATGTTGAACACTGAGGTAGTGATTTGGATAGTGATTAGTGCTGCATTGTTGCACACTGAGGTAGTGATTTCGATAGTGATTAATGCTGTGGTGTTGCACACTGAGGTAGTAATTTGGATAGTGATTAATGCTGTGTTTTTGCACTCTGAGGTAGTGATTTGGATAGTGATTAGTGATGTGGTGTTGCACACTGAGGTAGTGATTTCGATAGTGATTAGTGCTGTGGTGTTGCACTCTGAGGTAGTGATTTGGATAGTGATTAATGCTGTGGTGTTGCACACTGAGGTTGTGATTTGGATAGTGATTAGTGCTGTGGTGTTGGACACTGAGGTAGTGATTTGGATAGTGATTAGTGCTGTAGTGTTGGACACTGAGGTAGTGATTTGGGTAGTGATTAATGCTGTGGTGTTGCACACTGAGGTAGCTATTTGGATAGTGATTAATGCTGTGGTTTTGCATATTGAGGTAGTGATTTGGATAGCGATTAGTGCTGTGGTGTTGCACACTGTGGTAGTGATTTGGATAGTGATTCATGCTGTGGTGTTGCACACTGAGGTAGTGATTTGGATAGTGATTAGTGCTGTGGTGTTGCAACTGATGTAGTGATTTGGATAGTGATTAGTGCTGTAGTGTTGCACACTGAGGTAGCGATTTGGATAGTGATTAATGTTGTGGTGTTGCACACTGAGATAGTGATTTGGATAGCGATTAGTGCTGTGGTGTTGCACACTGTGGTAGTGATTTGGATAGGGATTCGTGCTGTGGTGTTGCACACTGAGGTAATGATTTGGATAGTGATTAGTGCTGTGGTGTTGCACACTGAGCTAGAGATTAGGTTCTGTGATTATGATATTGATTAGGGTCATGGCTTTGCTTGCACTGAGGTAGTCATCGCGATATTGATTAGCTTCATCGTTTTGCACACTGAGATATTGATTAGGGTTTTACAGATTGGTTGAAATACCAGACATTAATTTGTTTCATTATGGTCACATTGACAGACAAGAACTTTGTTTTGCCTGTCGTCCATACAGATCATCTCATTACTTTAGTGTATCAAGCTAATGGCATGGAAAGCTAGAACAGAATTCAGAATAAAGTGTTACGGTTACAGAGAAAATACAGGGCAGGATGACAATGAGGCCATGACAAGCTGGCTGACTTCCCGTGTCCTTCGAAGAGCAGGTATTGTACAAGTGAAGCCCTCCACCACAGTTCCCCCGCGAAATCTCACGTGCCAAATCTCCAATCAAGTGTCTAGCTCATCAAGCAAGAGGGTATCCAACCCCGCAGTTTCCCCACCTAATCACACTGTACCCCATTTGTAAACGTCTCTTCTTTCCTTCATTGTCTCTGTAGTTCTGTCAGACACCTCCGCCACACGGAGCACGTGGTTCAAGATGGCAACTCACCTCCACCTCTTCATGTAGAGCTGGGGACGAGCGATCAACACCACTCTAATCTGCTTCGCCAGGGCATTCTGACTGATGGCATCACCGTCTAGTATGGAGGCTCCAATGTACGGGCTCGGAAAAAGCTGCAGAGGGTTGTAGGTTTCATCGCGGGTACATTCCTCCCCACCACTGAGGACAAGTTCAAAGTGCGATGCCTCTAAAGGCAGCCTCACATTGAACTTTCCACGTAAGCGTGGCTGACACAAAGAGATCCGTGAGTGATGGCTGCCGAACAGCCGATTATAGTTTGGATATCAACTGTATGTGGGGTTTAATTATTAAACAGACGCTGCCGATTACTGCAGGGCAGATGTCGCTTCTGGTAGACAACCAATGGTGCAGGCAGGCAGGAAGATACAGAGAGAAAGATGGGGTCATTGACGTTCCTGAGAGTTAGCGACGCAGATGTTCAGAGAGAAAAAACAATCTGATTACTGCAAAATAATTCTGATCTATTTGAAAAATATATTTAAGCAAGTAACCATGTGGCAAAACTGAGGATTTGACTCCCGCCCCCCGCTTCAAGATTTAATGCTGAGTATTTTCTGGGCATGGTAACACATTAAGCTGCTCTGCCATCTGCCCCACAGGCAAGATGAAGTAGGTCGTTAGATTTAACTGCCATGTTCTCTGTGGAACAAAGTGATTGAGCATCTTATCTGGCCTGGAAGTATTTGAACAGTTGTAATGACATTTCCCCAAGCATCTAGCTGACCTTTTCCAGGGACGGAGGCGGCACTCTGTGCTTGTGGGTAATGAGAAACTTGGGCATACTATCCCTGAGCTTCTGGACTGCACACCAATAACAAATCAAATCAAGTGGAGTTTAGTTTTCATTCAGCCATACATTAATACAGTGGAATGAAACAACGTTTCTCTGGGCCAAGCTGCAGACAAACACAACACATTCAAAATCGCAAGTAAAAAAAACCCAAGTTCACGCAAAAAAAAAAACACACGCATATATGCGTGTATATATTTTTTTACTTGCGATTTTGGTGCTTTGTTGCGGGCCGGCCTCTCCTGTCCGTGCTGCCCCCCAGTGTTCCCTTGGTGAAATGACAAGCTGGAACTGTACCGTCAATTTGCAGGACATGTCGCTCAGGACCCTGGACCCTGAGCGACATGAGAGGCTGGCCCGCAACAAAGCACCAATGGCACTCGACACCCCTTCTGACCATTCCTCACCTGGCCTGCGACTCGAGGTCCAGTCCTCGCGACAGCTGAGGCTACGCAGCTCCCACATTGCCTGTCTCTCCACCAAACAAGGGAAAAAGCCTGCTGCATCTTACATTATCAATGTCCAAAAGGGTCTTGCGATCTCTACCCCAAATCCATCCTCTGTCAATGCAGAGTTCAGAGAGGGTACACACCAGTCCTCATTGAGGGATCAGAAGTGGAGAGAGTGAGCAATTTCAAGCTCTGGGTGTCAATATTCCAAACCTGGTCCCAACAAAGAAGGCAAGACAGCAGCTGTGTTTCATTAGGAGTTTGAGGAGATTTGGTGAGTCACCTGTTACAGATTCAGCAACAATAAACATAAGTGAGGCAGGGTTTTTATAACAAACAAGATGTTTATTAAACACTGAAAAACAAACCCCCAAAAGTAAACAAACAACTAACTTAACCGGAAGTCAGCTGCTGTGCGGCAGCTTAAACAGTTCTTAAAGCAATGAAGCTTAAACAGTTCGTAAAGCGATGTTGCAAAAACAGTTCTTCAAAGTAGTATTGCAAAAGTTCAAAATGCTTAGAGTCCATTTTACAGGAGAGACTTTTTAGACGATTTAAGTTCTCTTTCACATCGTGCTGTTGGGGTTCTCAGTTGAACTGTACTTTTCCCACTGAGAATTTACGAAGATGAAAATGAAATGGCTTAAAGGCACTGATCTTTTCTGTACAAAATGGTTCCCAATCCTTTCTGCTACCATTCGCAGGGATTAACATGGGGACAGTCAACGAATTCCTTCCGAATGAGGATCAAACAAGGTTGAACCTGTTTCATTGTCAAAATCGACTTTCCTCGATCTTTAACTCCCAAACTCCAATCTTCACTCTCCACTGATTCTCAACTGGCAGTATTATAAAGAAACTGCTGGCAATGACCTTTTAAACTTCAGGCATTAAATAAAACTCCATCTTTCAACCAAACTGCGTCATAATATTGGACCACACAGTGGCATGGAGTCAAAATGGCAAATCCAGCCACGAACTGCCCCTCCTCACAGGGAGGGGTCCTCCTTTTATACCCTGTAAAAAAAAACCTGTCACATGACCTCTACTGGCGGGGAAATGACGTCACTCCACCATCACAAGACCATTATCTTAAGTCCAGTATAGCTTCAACACCACTGCCACGTGACAAGTACAAGATACCCATGGGTACATAACACACCGAAAACGCTCTCAAATTTCTACAGATGTACCATGGAGAAGATTCTAACTGGCTGTATCACTGGTATTGGGGGGAGGGCAAGGGCAACTACACAAGACTGAAGTAAGCTGCAGAGGATTGTAAGCTTAGTCAGATCCATCATGGGCACTGGCCTCCCCAGCACCCAGGACATCTTTAAGGAGCGATGCATCAAAAAGGCGATATCGATCATTAAGGACCCCCTTTGCCCAGGACTCCCCTCTTCACATCAGTACCAGTAGGAAGGAGGTACAGGAGCCTGAAGACACACACTCAACGATTCAGGAACATCAGATTTCTGAATGAACGTTGAACCCATGAACACTACCTCACTACTTATATATTTATATTTTTGCATGATTAGTGAATTATGTAAACATCAAAGAATGCTTAAGGAAACAATATATTTACAAGATTACTCAAATATTAGTGAGATATTAAATATAGAACAGACTCTTCTCACATCTGCCTTCAAGGAGGAGGTACAGGAGCCTGAAGACTGACACTCGATGTTTTAGGAACAGCTTCTTCACCAGCGCCATCAGATTTCTGTACGGACAATGAACCCATAAATGCTACCTGAATTTCTTGCCCTTCTTTTGAACCACTTATTTATTTTTTTACATATATCTTATTGTAACTTTTTATCTCTTGCTTTGTACTGCTGCCACAAAATGACAAAGTTCACACTGTATGTCAGTGACATTAAACCTAATTCAGATTATGATTTTGATCCTGATTCTGGCTCTATGTGACCATAAGACCATAAAATATAGGAGCAGAAGTCAGCCATTCAGCCCATTGAGTCTGCTCCGCCATTCAATCATGGGCTGATCCAATTCTTCCAGTCATCCCCACTCCCCTGCTTTCTCCCCATACCCTTTGATGCCCTGGCTAATCAAGAACCTATCTATCTCTGCCATAAATGCACCCAATGACTTGGCCTCCACAGCCGCTCATGGTAACAAATTCTACACATTTATCACCCTCAGACTAAAGTAATTTCTCCGCATCTCAGTTCTAAATGGACGTCCTTCAATCCTGAAGTCGTGCCCTCTTGTCCTAGACCCCCCCTCCCACCATGGGAAATAACTTAGCCATATCTAATCTGTTTACGTCTTTTAACATTCGGAATGTTTCTATGAAATCCCCCCCTCGTTCTCCTGAAATCCAGGGAATACAGCCCAAGAGCTCCCAGACGTTCCTCATACGGTAACCCTTTCATTCCTGGAATCATTCTTGTGAATCTTCTCTGAACCCTCTCCAATGTCAGTACATCCTTTCTAAAATAAGGAGCCCAAAACTGCACAGAATACCAAGTGTGATCTCACGAGTGCCTTATAGAACCTCAACATCACATCCCTGCTCTTATACTCTATACCTCTAGAAATGAATACCAACATTGCATTCACCTTCTTCACCACCGACTCAACCTGGAGGTTAACCTTTAGGGTATCCTGCACAAGGACCCCAAGTCCCTTTGCATCCCTGCATTTTGAATTCACTCCCCTCTAAATAATAGTCTGCCTGTTTATTTCTTCCACCAAAGTGCATGACCATACACTTTCCAACATTGTATTTCATTTGCCACTCCTTTGCCCATTCCCCTAAACTATCTAAGTCTCTCTGCAGGCTCTCTGTTTCCTCAACACTAGCTGCTCCTCCACCAAAATTTGTATCATTGGCAAATTTAGTCACAAATCCATTAACCCCATAGCCCGGATCATTGACATGCATCGTAAAAAGCAGTGGTCCCAACACCGACCCCTGTGGAACTCCACTGGTAACTGGCAGTCAGCCAGAATAGGATCCTCTTATTCCCACTCTCTGTTTTCTGCCGACCAGCCAATGCTCCACCCGTGCTGGTAGCTCCCCTGTAGTTCCATGGGCTCTTATCTTGCTAAGCAGCCTCATGTGTGGCACTTTGTCAAAGGCCTTCTGAAAATCCAAGTACACCACATGTATTGTATCTCCTTTGTCTACCCTGCTTGTAATTTCCTGAAAGGATTGAAGTAGGTTAGTCGGGCAGAATTTTCCTGTCAGGAAACCACGCTGGTTCTGGCTGGTTTCCCATCAACACCCCCCCCCCCCCATAGTAACAGCGTAAAGCCCCACAAGTTTAACCCAGATAAATGTGAGATGTTTGTTGCACCTCGGTAGGCCAAATGTGAGGAGATTGCACACTGTTAAGGGAAAGACCCTTAGCATGCTGAGCGGAGAGATCCGGGGGGGGGGGGTCCAAGTTCATAACTCCTTGACAGGGACTAAGAAGGCTTGTGGAATGTTTGCTTTTATTAGTCCAGGCATTGAGTTCAAAAGACAGGAGGTTATGTTGTAACTTTATAGACCTCTGGTTAGGCCACAGGTGGAGTATCACCCCACGATAGGAAGGATGGTGAGGCTTTGGAGAGGGAGCAGAAGAGGTTCACCAGGACGCTGCCTGGTTCAGAGGGCTCGTGCTATCACGAGAGGCTGGATAAACTCGGGTTGTTTTCTCTGGAGTACCGGAGGCTGAGGGAAAATCTGACAGAGGTTTATAAGATTATGAGAGGCATAGAGAGAGTAGACAGGGAGTATCTGTTTCCTTGGGCATGCATTGAAGGTGAGAGGGAGTGTGAGTGATATGTGTTTTACTCAGAGAGCTGTGGATGCCTGGAATGGTGGTAGAGACGTTTGGATAGGCCCATGGATGTGAGGAAGATGGAGAGACGTGGACATGGTGTAGAGAGGAGGGATTAGTGTTTAGGTGTTCTTGATTTGCTTTTAATCAAGTTCAGCACAACATTGTGGGCTGAATGGCCTGCTCCTGTGCTGTACTGGCCCAAGTCATGTCCTAACTCACAATAATACCATAATGGACAACATCACTGAAGATGCCTGCCACCGTAACCAATTCTATTTCCACTCCTCTACTTTCTGGGAGACGATACAGGAGTTTCAAAGCCCAGGCAAGTCGACACAAGGGCTTACCGGGCAGCGCAGTAGCGTGATGGTCAGCACGGCTCTTTACAGCTCCAGCGTCTGCAGTTCAATTCCTGCTGCCGCCTGTAAGGAGTTTGTATATTCTCCCTGTGAAGATGTGATTTTCCTGCAAGCGCTCCCGTATGGGTCAGGGTCTGTAAGTTGTGGGCATGTTATGTTGGTGCCGGAAGGGTGGTGTTATTTGCAGGCAGCCCCCAGCACGTCCCTGGACTGTGTTTGTTGTTGATGCAAACAAAGAATTTCACTGTGTGTTGCAATATACTTGTGAGAAATAAAGCTAATCTAATTTCACCACAGTGGTGAACTATGTATACCTGTCTGGACATGCCCCCTGCTGACTGCTCCTGTGGCTCCTCCCACAGACCCCGGTATAAAGGCGATCGAGGCCTGAGCCCGGCCTCTCGGTCTCCAGGATGTAGTATGGTGGTCACTCACTGCTTGTTCCTTCTTCCAGTCAATAGAAGCCGATATCTCGCCTTCACGTCTCAGAGTGAGTTATTGATGGTGCATCAACCACCCTTTTGAAATTTCCCTTCATGTTCCTCTTGAACTTTTCACCTTTCACCCTTAACCTTTGGTTGTTGTCCCACCCAACCTCAGCAGAAAAAACCTGCTTACATTTACCCTATCTATACCCCTCATAATTTTGCATACCTCTATTAAATCTCCCCTCAGTCTTCTATGTTTCAAGGAATAAAATCCTAACCTATTCAATCTTTCTTTATAACTCAGTCCCAGCAAAATCCTTGTAAATTTTCTCTGCACTCTTTCAACCTTATTTTCATCTTTCCTGTAGGTAGGCGACCAAAACTGCACATAATACTCCAAATTAGGCCTCACCAATGTCAAATACAACTTCAACATAACATCCCATCTCCTGCTGTTATTTATTATATAATATTTATCTTTATCTGGAGATACAACTTGGTAACAGGCCCTACCGAACCAAGGAGCCTGTACTGCCCGTTTACCAATTATCCTACTAACCTGAAAATGGTTGAAATGACTTTGGGGAGAAGCTCCTTACAGATGGTGGTGGGAACTGAACCAGGGTTGCTGATGCTGTAAAAGCGTTATGCGAATCACCACATTACCATCCCACCCCCCAAAATATATATTTTTTATTATTGATACAGTTTGTTTTCTTTTACACATTGGTTGTTTGTCCATCTTTGTTATTTGTATTTACTGACTGTTAAGCTGATGGCGTTTTGGGCAGCCATAAAGGTCCTCCATCTCTCTCTCTCTCTCTCTCTCTCTCTCCTTGGCCATACCCTCGCACGCAGATGTAGAAAGATTCTTCGTTGCCGTTTCTGTAATAATTTTGTTTGGCTTGAGCTGAACCCCCGAACCTGGAGGACCGGTGGGCTGCTCTGAGCCTGACCTCTACCCTTTGACCTGTTTGGCATGGGTGACCCCACCAAGAGCCAAAGCACAAAGCCCTGACTCCAGCTGACATCGCTGTCCAGATCTCCAGATTGTATGTGGTAACGTATATGTACTTGGATAATAAAGTTACTTCGACTCTGACACAGCAGCCTCCTGAAAGAGTCGCCTGCTTCACGCCCTGGTGTTGTGTTCTCAGATCCTGAACTCTCCCTCTCTCTGCTGCTCCATTAGACACTTACACAGATTAGGAGAATGGGCAGAGAAATGGCAGACGGAATACAGATTGGAGCTGTATGCTCGTGCACTTTGGTGGAAGAACTGCTTTCTAAACGGTGGGAAAATTCAAAAACCTGAGGTACAAAGGGACTTGGGAGTCCTCACGCAGAATTCCCTAAAGGTCAATCTGCAGGTTGAGTCCTTGGTGAGCATTCATTTCAAGAGGACTAGAACATAAAAGGAAGGATGTAATGTTGAGGCTTTATAAAGTACTGGCGAGGCCTCACTTGGTTTTATTGTGAGAAGTTTTGGGCCCCTTATCTGAGAAAGGATGCGCTGACATTGGAGAGGGTTCAAAGGAAGTTCATGAAAATGATTCCAGGATTGAAAGGCTTATCATATGAGGAGTGTTTGATAGCCCAGGGCCTGTACTCACTGAAATTCAGAAGAGTAAGGGGTGACCTCATTGAAACCTTTGGAATGTTGCAAGGCCTCGATAAAGTGGATGTAGAGAGGATGTTTGCTATGTTGGGGGAGTCTAAGACTAGAAGATGCAGCCTCAGAATAGAGTGACATTGCTTTAGAACAGAGATGAGGAGGAACTTCTTTAGCCAGAGCATGGGTAATCCGTGGAATTTGTTGGTACAGGCAGTTGTGGAGGCCAAGTCATGGGGTACTGCATATTCAGGGCAGAGGTCAATAGTTTCTTGATTAGTACGGGGAGAAGGCAGGAGACTGGGGTTGAGAGGGAAATGGATCAGCCATGACGAAATGGCGGAGCAGATTTGATGGGCCAAATGGCCTAATTCTGCTCCTGTATCTAGTGGTCTTACGATCATATGTAATCGATTCTGTTTGCTGTGTCTGAGACTGTGCTGCAGCCTCCTCACCATTCTGTTGTTCTGTGCTCACTGCTGTCTTTATTGTTGTAATTATCATCTCCACATCTCCTGTTTACTTTGTGAGCTTCACACCAGCAAGCAATTTTATTGCACCCTGGTGTCTACCATGAGAAACTGATCTCAATCAGATCACACACACGGGCACTTGCTGAGGCACGCTGAGCCCCATCCAACAAGCCAAGAAGTGAAAATTAACAACCACACAGAGCCTCTTGTTACCACCCTGTACCCTGTATTATCCTCTCTCTCTCTATTATACCTCCTTTCTCGGTTATCTCCTCTAATCCTACACTCGTGCTGTATCGCTGCGCACTTCATTTTCAGCTTTCTCTCCTCCTTGCTCTTCTCCTCCCTTCCCTACCCCCTCTCTTCTCTCATCTCCCCTAGAGTCATAGGGTCACAGAAAAGTACAGCACAGAAACAGGCTGTTTGGCCCTCCTAAATGTGTCTGGAGACTCAGGAATACCCTCACACTCGGATGTAGAAGGATTCTTCATTGCTGTGTCCATAACAGTTTTGTTTGACCAGTCAGGGTTGTTAACCCTGAGCTGAACCCCTGAACTTGGAGGACTAATGGACTGCACTTATCCTGGCCTCTACCCTTTGACCTGTTTGGCATGGGTGACCCTACCAAGAGCCAAAGCCTAAAGCCCTGACTCCAGCCAGCATAGCTCTCTGGGTCATTGAAGTACATAAGCCTCCAAACCCAACGACAAGGCTGTGGTCCTCTTGGAGGGCATCAGTGAAGGGTGACATATTTTCTCCTCTGAAGGATATTACTGAACCAATGGGCTTTTATTAAAATTCATCGTCCATGTTCACCATTGGAGAGGTTAGCTTCATTTGGAGAAAAAGGACCGAGCTTATTATTTTCTTTCTTGAACTTCAGTTCCTGGGGGGGATTTGAACTAGTGTCCTGGAACTCGGAGTGCTCATCAAGCAAGGTAACTGAACATAGTAATCTACAGCACATTACAGGCCCTTCGGCCCACAATGTCGTGCCTACCATGTAACCTACTCTAGAAACTGCCTAGAATTTCCTTACTCTATTTTTCTAGGCTCCATTTGCCTATCTGAGAGCCTCTTAAAAGATCCACTTCCACCACCCTCACCACCAGTGCATTCCGCACGCCCACCACTCTCTGTGTGAAAAATTTAACTTCTGACATCCCCCCATGTACCTACTTCTAAGCACCTTAAAACTGTGCCCCCACGTGTTAGCCATTTCAGCCCTGGGAAAAAGCCTCTGACTATCCACATGATCAATGCCTCTCATCATCTTGTACACCTCTATCAGGTCACCTCTCACCCTCCGTCGCTCCAAGGAGATAAGGCCGAGTTCACTCAACCTATTCTCATAAGGCATGCTCCCCAATCCAGGCAATATTCTTGTAAATCTCCTCTGCACTTTCTCTATGGCTTCCACATCCTTCCTGCAGTGAGGCGACCAGAACTGAACACAGTACCCCAAGTGGGGTCTAACTAAGGTCTTATATGGCTGTAACATTACCTCACGGCTCTTGAACTCAATCCCACAATTGAGTTTTAGTGCTCCACTGCGTCTCTGACGCTTTCCGTCAGCCATTGTCTCAAATCTGCAAACCGGCTGGTCCTGGGGCTGGAGGCCCAGTTTCACGTGGGAGGTGGAGATGGTCAATGTCCTGTAACCCACACTGGGGAGTTGCGGGGGGGGGGGGAGAAATGACAATAAAGGGAACTCCACCTGTGAGCTTGCTGGGCTCGCCTATTGGGTCGGGTGCTCCCGATGCACCCTCCCCTACACTGGTGAGAACCGTGGTGTTTTGGGGGACCGCTTTGTCGAGCACCTCCACTCTGTCTGTTAGAAGTGGAACTTCCCAGTGACCAAACACTTTAATTGCCATTCCTGTCCCAACATGTCGGTCCGAGGCCCCCTCTTGAGCCGCGATGAGGCCACCCCCGGGGTGGAGGAGTAACACCTTACATTCTGTCTGTGTAGCCTCTGATCTGATGGCATGAACATCAATTTCCACTTCTGGTAAAAAAAAATCCCATCCCCCACCCCCACTTCTTCTATTCCTTACTCTTCTCACTGCCTATAACCCCTGGGTCCCCTCCTCTCTCCTATCAGATTCCCTTTTCTTCAGCCCTGATCTTTACCACCCATCAGGGTACACATCACCTTCCAGATAGCCTCTTCCCCCTCCCACCCCACCTTTTTATTCTGGCATCTTGCTCCTTCCTTCTCAGTCCTGTTGGAGGGTCTCAGCCTGAAATGTCGTTTCCACAGGTGCTGCCTGACCTGCTGAGTTCCTCCTGCATTTTGTGTCTTTTGCAAAGGAAACAGAACCAGGAATATTGCAGCACGAAACAGGCCACTCAGCCCATCCTTCCTGCACTAATCCCTTCCCAAATACAATGTCCATATCCCTCCATCCCCTGCACATTCAGGTGTCTGTCTATTGTATTTTCCTGGACCCATGTGGTAAGTGCAATCGTGAAGAAAGCACAGCAGCATCTCTACTTCCTCAACAGTCTGCAGAGATTTGGCTTGACAACAAAAGTTTGACTAACTTCTCCAGATGTGTGGTGGAGAGTGTATCGACTGGCTGCATCACGGCCTGGTATGGAAAAACCAACGTCTTTGTTTGGAAAATCCTACAAAAAGATTTGGCCCTGAACGTCGTGGGTGAAGCCCTCCCAACCATTGAGTACATCTACATGAAACGCTGTCACAGGAAAGCAGCATCCATCATCAGAGATTCCCACCACCCAGGACATGCTCTCTTCTCGCTGTTGCCATCAGGTAGAAGGTACAAGAGAGTTAGGACTCGCACCACCAGGTTCAAGAACAGTTAACCATCAGGGTCTTGAAGAAAAGGGAGTAATTGCACTCATCTATTGAGATGTTCCCACAACCACTGATCTCACGTTAAGGACTCTGAATCTTGTTATTTATTGCTATTTATTTATATTTGTATTTGCACAGTTTGTTGTCTGCTGTGCTGTACCTGATTAATGAACCTTCATTAATCCTGTTACAGTTACTATTTTATGAATCTGCTGGGTGGGCCTGCAGGTAAAAGAATCTTAGGGTTGTATGTGGAGATACATACGTACTCTGATAATAAAATTCACTTTGAACTTTGTGTCTACTTTCACCACCCCAGGCAGCACACTGCAGGCGCCGACCAATCTCTGTGTAAAAAAAAAATCGCAACCCGCACATCCCCTTTGAAATTACTGCCAGTATATGAGGATAGGCCGGCTGGTGGCGCAGTGACATCAGCGCCAGACTCCGGAGCGAAGGTTCCTGAGTTTGAAACCAGTCAGGCCGCTCCTGGACACGCTTTCCGTCCGTGCCGGGTTGAGTGTCGAGTTTGCAACTCAGCCTCATAAAAAAACACACACACACATTGCGCTGCGAGAAGGATGTGGGGACCCACTCACAGGATCTTTCCTCCAAGACAGGCACTTGAAAAAATAAGTGGTCGCCGAGGCTCCGGCAGAGTATGGCACACAAAGTGGAGAGAGAAACGCTGAGGCAGGCCGACTGCTCACCTGCTTCAGTGTGAACTTCAATGAGAACTGTTGCAGAGTTTAAAAGCACAGAAAAACAATGACAGGCCTCTCAACACTGCAGCTGGAGGCAATAAATGAATATCCCTCAGGAATGGCGTCAGGCAAGGCGGTCGTCCTCTTTCCTGGCAAGGACGAGGGTAAACAGTGGAACGAACATTGCTGTGTTTTTGCTCAAGTCTCAACAAGACGGGAACAAAAAGAAGGGAGTTAAATACCCTCAGAGTGAAGCAGTAATTCGTTGTTTTCGCCGAGAGCACACCCACAATTGCGATTGCCAAACCTGTGGGGAATGTAGACACTGCAGCAGAGTCTGTGGCTGTGACACTTCACCCCCTGCACGTCCTCCGGAATTCAATATTTCTGCCCTGAGAGAAATTCTGACTGTCCACTGCCTCTCGCTATTTTTATAAATGTTGATCAGGTCCCTCCTCAGCCTCCTCCGCTCCAGAGAAAACAGCCCAAGTTTGCCCAATCTCTCCTCCAATCCAACCAGAACGGGAAAGAGGGAGGAGAATCCATGGAGCCCATTGCCGATAGTAGCCTGTCTGCCCGCTCAGCACTGTCATCTTCTATAGATGGACAGTGAGGAGTATCCACACAGGTTGATCCAGGTCAGGTATGGAAACACCAATGGTCAGGACCAGGACCAGAGTCGTCGTCTGAACCCTTAGTGCCCAGGAGGCACATGGGGCCTCCACAAGGGTCTTCCATTTCTGCCGGTCTTTTGCTCTGCTGCTCACCGTTACCCAGTTGATGCCTACTTCTTTCGGTTCTGCTTCCACAGATCTTCCCCACGTCATTCTGGACCGGCCCCTACCTCGCTTTCCCTGTGGGGACACCCTAGTGCTACTTTTGCTAGTTGATCATTTGACATTCTCATTACCTGGCCCAGCCATCTCCACCGTCTGAGATTGATTCCACGTTGCAAGATGTAAGCAAGTCTCGTTTTCTGATTTTCTCAGGCCAGAAGATCTTCTTGATATGTCGTAGACATTCTGTCTGGAATGTGTCAAGTTTCTTGCAGATGTCTTTCGTTATCTTCCAACAGTCACTTCCATAAAGCAGCATGCTTAGAACGTTGCTTTTAAAAATTCTGATTTTGGTGTTAAGTTTGAGTTGTGTGGATTTCCAAACTGCTTTGAGGCTGCCAAAAGCTTGGTTTGCTTTAGATAGTCTCGCTAATACGTCCTTACCACTATCTCCATCGGTGCTGACTTTACTCCCGAGGTTCGTGAACTTATCTACCTCTTCCACTTGCTGACTATTGATGATTACTGGTTGGAGGTTTGTTTTTCATGATCTTTGTTTTTCTCACTTGAATGCTCATCCCCAGTTGCCATGCAAATAATGTAAGTCTGTCTGATTTCTCCTGAATGTCAGGACCAGAGAAGTCTAGACAAAGTCCATCATCACAGGCAAAGCCCTCTCCCATCACTGTGCACGTCTACATGGACTGTTGCCACAAGAAAGCAACATCCATCACTGATGACCCTCACTGCCCAGGTCAAACCTTCCTCCTGCTACCTCCACTGGGCAGGTGGTTCAGGAGCCTCAGGTCACACACCACCAGGTTCAGGAACAGTTATTATCCCACAACCATCAGGCTCCTGAACCAGTGTGGATAACTTCATTCACCACAATGAGCCTCAGGTCCCACACCACCAGGTTCAGGAACAGTTATTACCCCACAACCATCAGGCTCCTGAACCAGTCTGGATAACTTTACTCACCACAATGAGCCTCAGGTCCCACACCACCAGGTTCAGGATCAGTTATTACCCCACAACTATCAGGCTCCTGCACCAGTGTGGATAACTTCACTCACCACAATGAGCCTCAGGTCCCACACCACCAGGTTCAGGAACAGTTATTACCCCTCAACCATCAGGCTCCTGAACCAGTGTGGGTAACTTCACTCACCACAATGAGCCTCAGGTCCCACACCACCAGGTTCAGGAACAGTTATTACCCCACAACCATCAGGCTCCTGAACCAGTGTGGATAACTTCACTCACCACAATGAGCCTCAGGTCCCACACCACCAGGTTCAGGAACAGTTATTACCCCACAACCATCAGACTCCTGAACCAGTGTGGATAACTTCACTCAACTCTGAACTGATTCCACAACCTATGGATTCACTTTCAAGGATTCTACAACTGATGTTCCCAATATTATTTATTTATTACTTGCACAATTTGTCTTCTGCACATTGTTTATCAGTCTTTGTTTATGTATAGTTTTTCATAAATTCTATTGTATCAGTTTATTTTCCTGTGAATGCCTGCAAGAAGATGAGTCTATGTGTGATGTATATGTACTTTGTTAATAAAATTTACTTTGAACTTTGGATAGTAAGTAAATTGCAATTTAACTTTACATTTAATGACCCCACGGTCAGTTTACAGAAATTGAGGTTGTTTCTGGTGTCTGTCTCAGTGACCAGGTGCCCATGCCAAGGTGGGAATACTAGCTACAGGGTTTGGCTTCAGTCATAAACTCTAGAATCTCTGTAGATGCTGGAAATCCGGAGTAACACACACCAAGTGCTGGTGGAACTCAGCAGGTCAGGCTAATGTCAATGGAGAGGAATAAACAGTGACATTCTGGGGCATTGCTCTTTGACGGGACTGGAGAGGAAGGGGGAAGATACCAGAATGAAAATTCGGGAGGGGAGGAGTACAAGCTGGCAGGTGACAGGTGAGGGGGAAGATGGGTGAGTGGGGATGGTGGGGGAAATGAAGTGAGAAGCCAGGAGATGATAGGTGGAAATGTTAAAGGGCCAAAAAGGAAGGAATCTGACAGGAGAGGAGAGTGGACCTTGGGAGGAAGGGCAGATAAGGAGAAGAGAGGGGGTGAGAGAGGAGCCAGAGTGGGAAAGGGAAAAGAACAGGGTGCCACAGTTAGTGCAAAGCTGTTACACTTGGAGATGGAAGAGATCAGAGTATATTGTAAGGTGTCCGTAAATTCTCCCCATGGAACGCGTGGGTTTTCCCAGGTACACTAGTTTCCTCCCACAGTCCAAAGACGTACCAGTTAATGGGTTAATTAGTCACTGTAAATTGACCTGTGATTAGGCTGGGATTAAATCAGGGGATTGTTGGGGTATTATTGTCATGTGCAACCGGCTGCGATGAAGTGTTCTTGCTTATGTGAAGCCCCAGAGTAAACAGTGTTTGTTCGTTATGTCTCCTGTCGTATGACATCGCCATTATTTGCCATGTCGTATGACATCATTATGCGCTGTGTCGTATGACATCATTATGCGCCATGTCGTATGATGTGGGCAATTGTAGTCTTTTCATGAACATGATTGTTCTTGGCAAATTTTTCTACAGAAGTGGTTTGCCATTGCCTTCTTCTGGGCAGTGTCTTTACAAGACGGGTGACTCCAGCCATTATCAATACTCTTCAGAGATTGTCTGCCTGGCGTCAGTGGTCACATGACCAGGACTTGTGATCTGCACCGACCACCTGCTCCCATGGCTTCTGGTGACCCTGATCGGGGAGGGGGTGGCTAAGCAGAGTACAAGGTAATGATAAACACAGAATGACAGAACAGTGCAGAGTCTGCCATGCAGTCTGAAGTAACATGAACAAAAATACCGAGGTGACGATTAATGCTGAGTGGAGGCTGAGTTTTTAAATTGCATTCTCCCCGTCACCCTTAACCTCCTGACCAATCAAGCACTTACCAGTCTCTCCAGAAACAAGAGAAAATCTGCAGATCCGAGCACCCACACAAAATACTGGAGCAACTCAGCAGCCCAGGCAGTACTCAGCCCAAAACATCAGACCTACCAGTCTCTGCCTTAAATACTAAGGTCAAAGTGCAATCTCAAAGTTGTACTTAGTATACGTAGTTTGATATACTTTGAACTTCAAAACTTGGTGACACTTGTGGGTTGCCCCCAGCATATCCCTGTCCTCTGCTGGTCTTCGACGCAAAGTTCAAAGTTTAAGAGGCCTTGAGATTTGTCTCCTTACAGGCAGCCACATAGCAGAGAGCCCGTGAAAAACACTAGACCATCAAACACCCAGTGTGCAGAGAGAGAAAACAGATCACGCAAACAATAAAAGTAAGCAAATAACGTTTAGAACTGAAGTTTGTGGAAGTGAGTCCACAGCCACAAAGCTGGTCATCACTTCAGCCGATTCAGGAGCCTGTTAGTTGCCGGACACAACTTCAGCTCAGCACAGAGGTGAGTAGGCCTCGCCAAGCAGCGTCCCTTACTTCTGGTCCTGGCACCCAGACCTTCTCAACCTGACCCAGCGTTTATATCAGCCAAAGCTCTGGTCGCTCCTTGCTCTGGGACGCAGGTTGTGCACTTCGATGTGCTCTCAGGCCCAGGGCCCCGATGCCTTAATTCGGCCTGTACCTGACCCATACGCTTCACCGTACGTTTCAATGTATGTGTGACAAGTAACGGTCTCTCTTAGAGCATTGTGTAAAATGCCGCAGAAACGCAGCGGGTCAGGCCGTATTAGCGGAAGGAAATAATCACTCAGCGCTTCAGGTCGAGACCCTTCATCAGCAGCTTTTGGATTTTGTTGTTAAAAACCTGGCAGTTCACTAATGTTCTTCGTTGCCCTTGTCTGGTTTGTAATCTGACTCCAAATCTGTCGAATGTGATCGATTTCAACGCCCTTTGAGTTGGGGGAAGTTAACTGCTTAATCAAGTGACTATTGTTACGTTCAGAGACAAAATAACTTCCTAACTCGACACTGCTGGAAAGACTGAATCACCACTCCGAGCTGAAGGCCAAGTGCAGTTTCTTGTCGTCTGCGCACACGGACCTACTCACCTGCGGCAGCATCACAGGCACAAATAAACTGCATTGACAAAAATCGTAATTGGACGTAAATTAATTTTACAAGAAAGAACAAATTTGAACAAAAAGTCAGTTTCAGTGTAAAGTGATCATAGTGTTGTTATACTATGGTAATTAGGGTTACAACCATAAAACCATAAGACGTAGGAGCAGAATTAGGCCATTCAGCCCATCGAGTCTGTTCTGCCATTCCATCATGGCCAATTCATTATCCCTCTCAATTCCATTCTCCTGCCTTCTCCCTGTAATCTTTGATGCCCTTACTCATTAATGTCCACTTTAAATATACCCAATGACATGGCCTCCACAGCTGTCGATGACAACGAATTCCACAGATTCAGCACCCTCTGCAAACAGCTCAGCATTTCACACCATCATTCCCACAATCCTGATTGAGTGTTGCAGAACCTGGGCCTCTGTACCTCCCTCTGCAATTGGATCCTCAACTTCCTAACCGGATGACCACAATCTGTGTGGATTAGTAATAACATCCTCCTTGCTGACGATTAACACTGGTGCACCTCAGGGGTGTGTGCTCAGCCCACTGCTCTACTCTCTCTATACCCATGACTGTGTGACTAGGCATAGCTCAAATACCATCTATAAATTTGCTGACAATACAACCATTGTTGGTAGAATCTCAGGTGGTGACGAGAGGGCATACAGGAGTGAGATATGCCAGCTAGTGGAATGGTGCCACAGTAACAACCTGGCACTCAACGTCAGTAAGATGAAAGAGCTGATTGTGGACTTCAGGAAGGGTAAGACGAAGGAACACATACCAATCCTCATAGAGGGGTCAGAAGTGAGCAGCTTCAAGTTCCTGGGTGTCAAGATCTCTGAGGATCTAACCTGGTCCCAACGTATCGATGCAGTTATAAAGAAGGCAAGACAGTGGCTATACTTCAATAGGAGTTTGAAGAAATTTGGCATGTCAACAGATACACTCACAAACTTCTATAGTTGTACCATGGAGAACATTCTGACAGGCTGCATCACTGTCTGGTATAGAGGGGCTACTGCACAGGACCAAAAGAAGCTGCAGAAGGTTGTATATCTAGTCAGCTCCATCTTGGGCACTAGTCTGCAAAGTACCCAGGACATCTTTAGGGAGCGGTGATCCAGAAAGGCAGCATCCTTTATTAAGGGCCTCCAGCACCCAGGGCATGCCCTTTTCTCACTGTTACCATCAGGTAGGAGGTACAGAAGCCTGAAGGCACACACTCAGCGATTCAGGAACAGCTTCTTCCCCTCTGCCATCAGATTCCTAAATGGACATTGAACCCTTGAACACTACCTCACTTTTTAATTATATATTATTTCTGTTTATTGAATGATTTTTGATCTATTCAAATACACGTATACTGTAATTGATTTACTTATTGTTGTTGTAATATCTTTTCCTTCTTCTATATCATGCATTGCATTGAACTGCTGCTGCTAAGTTAACAAATTTCACAACACATGCCAGTGATAATAAACCTGATTATGATTCTGGTGAAAGAAATTCCTCATCTCTGTTCGAAAGGAATGTCCCTCTATTCCAGGAAATAGACAATGATGGCCTCCACAACTGTTGGTAACAATGAATTCCACAGGATGTTGCTTCTTTCTCACACTATTCTCTGTAAACTCTAGAGACTGTTGTGCGTGAAAACCCCCATAGATCAGGAGTTTCTGAACCCACCCCGTCCAGCACAAAAGATCATTCCATGGTCAAAGTCACAGATCACATTTCTGATGTCTGGTCTGAAAAATTGAAACTCTTGACTGTGTCTGTTTGCTTTTATGCATTGAGTTACTGCCATATGATTGGCTGATTAGATATTTGTATGAATGGCCACCGAGCGTACGGAGTTACGTAAAATCACAAGGGGTGAAGGAACACTGTCCTTTTCCCCAGGCTGCAAATCAAAGATTGGAGGGGAAAACTTTAAGGGGGAGGGGAAGTGAGGAATGTTTTCATCTGGAGTGTACCCACAGATGGAATTGAAGTTGAGGAAGTTAAGAGAGACTGTGGGAGATATATTAGCGACATTTAAAAGACACTTCAACATACGCATGGATAGGAAAGGCTTAGAACGATACCAGTCAAGCACTGGCAAATGTGACAGGCTTGGCTGGGCTTTGGGTTGGCATGGAGCAGAAGGGCTGAAGGACCTTTATCTGTGATGTGTGACACACAAAATGCTGGAGGAACTCAGCAGGTCAGGCAGTGTCTGCAGAACTGAACAAGCACAAGAAATTGTGTAGATGCTGGAAATCCAGAGCAACACACACGAAAGT
Organism: Hypanus sabinus; assembly: GCF_030144855.1. Taxonomy (NCBI): domain Eukaryota; kingdom Metazoa; phylum Chordata; class Chondrichthyes; order Myliobatiformes; family Dasyatidae; genus Hypanus; species Hypanus sabinus. Next base: position 105,333,987 of record NC_082716.1, read on the forward strand.
CAAGAGGTGATGTTGCAACTTTGTCAAACTCTGGTTAGGCCGCATCTGCGGTATTGTATTTAGTTCTGGCCGCCCCACGATAGGAAGGATGTTGAGACTTTGGAGAGGGTGCAGAAGAGGTTCACCAGGACGCTGCCTGGTTCAGAGGGCTTGTGCTGTCACAAGAGGCTGGATAAACTTGAGCTGTTTTCTCTGGAGCGGCAGAGGCTGAGGGGAGATCTGATAGAGGTTTATGAAGACTATGAGAGGCAGAGATAGAGTGGACTGAGAGTATCTGTTTCCCAGGGTAGGAATGTCTAACACCAGAGGGCATCATGCATTGAGGGTGAGAGGGGGTAGGTTCAAGGGGGATGTGAGGGGCAAGTTTTTTACTCAGAGCGGTGGATGCATGAAACATGCTAGGTTTTAAGAGACGTTTGGACAGGCACCTGGATGTGAGGAAGATGGAGGGATATGGACATGGTGTAGGTCGGAGTGGTTAGAGTTTATGTGTTTTTGCTTTGCTTTTGAGCTGGTTTGGCACCAACATTGCAGGCCGAATGGCCTGTTCCTGTGCTGCACTCTTCTAAAATGCTGGAGGAACTCAGCCGGTCAGGCAGCGTCTATGGAATTGAATAAACTCAAGAGATTGTGCAGACGCTGGAAAACTAGAGCAACACACACAAAATGCTGGAGGAACTCAGCGGGTCAGGCAGCGTCTAAGGAAAACAGAAAGCAGTCGATGTTTCAGGCTGAGACGCAACACTATTACAGCTCGGGAGCATCAGAGTTCAGAGTTCAATTCCGGGTTCCTCTTCAAGCAAGTTTGTCCATCTCTTCCCATGCGTACGTGTGGGTTTCCAAAGTCCAAAGACGGACCAGTTGGTAGGTTCACTGGTCATGGCAATTGTCCCGTGATTGGTCGAGGGACAAATCGGTGGGTTGCTGGCTGGTGCTGTCCCAAAGACAGAAGGGCCTGTTCCACATTTTTACAAAAGTGGGGTGTTTATGCTGCCTGCTTTCCTCCAGTATTTTGTGTGTGTGCGTTGCTCTGGATTTCCAGCATCTGCAGAATCCAGGTAAATGGGTAGGGAAGGTTTCGAGCTGGGGTTCCCAACCTTTGTTGTGCCATGAACTGATATCATTGAGCAAGGTGCTTGTGAACCCCCTGGCTCAGAGGGATATGGACCAAACGTGAGATGGTCATTCCGTCAGCACAAGTGGCCTCTTTCTGTGCTGTGTGATTCTTTGAGCTTCTGAAAGACAGTTGGTTGGAACCGCCCTGCCAGCGACACCTGGATCCGAATGTTAGTACCACGGTTCGCACCGCGCTGTTACAGATCGGGGTGTCACAGTTCAGAGTTCAGTTCCAGCGCTGCCTGTCAGGATTCGTGGGTTGGTGTCTGTGTTCTTTTCTTTTGTGCGTTGGCTCTCTGACGTTTCTCTTTCAGCCGGTTCCACGGTTTTTCCTTCTTTCTTTCCTGGCTGTCTGTGGGAAGACAAATCTCAGGATTGAATGTTGCATACGGTGCCTATAAAAAGTAGGCACCCAGTTCGTGGAAGTTTTCCTGCTTCATTATTTCACAGCACTGAATCACAGTGGATTTTATCTGGTTTTTTTGACATTGATCAACAGAACAAGACTTTTTTATATCAAAGTGAAAACATCTCTACAGTGATCTAAATTAATTACAAATATAAAACACAAAATTATTGATTGCCCAAGTTTCGCCCCCTTTAATATGCCACACCAAGTCATTAGTGGTGCAGCTAGTTGGTTTTGGAAATCACACAATTAGTTAAATGGAGATCTCCTTTTGGAGATGTGCACAGTCACTCCAGGAAATTAACTTTGTTGTTTTTAAGCCATTCCTGTGTAAGTTTGGCTTTATGCTTGGAGTCATTGTCTTGCTGGAAAACAGATCTTCTGCCAAGTCACAGTTCTCTTGCAGACTCCATCAGGTTTTCCTCCAGGATTTCCCTGTATTTTGCTGCATTCATTTTACCCTCTACCTTCACAAGCCTCCCAGGACCTGCTGCAGTGAAGCGTCCCCACAGCATAATGCAGTCACCACCGTGCTTCATGGTAGGGATGGTGTGTTTTTGATGAAGTGCGGTGTTTAGCTTACACCAAACAGTGTTTAGTCTAATGGCCAGAAAGATAAATTTTAGTTTCAGACCATAGGACCTTCTTGCAGCTGACTTCAAACTCTCCCACATGCCTTTGGTGAACTCTATCAGAGATTTCATGTAAGTTGTTTTCCAACAGTGGCTTTCTCTTTGTCACTCTCCCATAAAGCTGCGACTGGTGAAGCATCTGGGCAACAGTTGTTGTTTGTGCAGTCTCTCCCATCTCAGCCACTGAAGCTCGTAACTCCTCCAGAGTTGTCAGAAGTCTCCTGCTGGCCTCCCTCACTAACTGGAGCACCAGTCGTGAGTTGGAGAGCAGGAAAGGTTCAGGTGTAAAAGGGAAACACTGCCTAGTGGAGCGGTCATCGTCAGGAGTGGTCTGAGTCAGAGTGGTAGGGCTTTGGCTCGTTTGGGATTTGGCGAGGTAAGTGGGCAAGTGGACTTCATTTTTTTCCCTCGCATTCCTTGAGAAATAGGGAGCACGTCAGTAGGGTTAGTACTTTGCTCTGGGTGTCAGATGTGGGAATCCTGGGAATCTTCCGGTCTCCCAGAAGACCACATCTGTTTCAGGTACAACGAGATGCAGCTCCCCAGAGACCGTGTTAGGGATCTGGAGCTGCGGCTCGATGACCTGCAGCTTATTAGGGGGAGTGAGCAGGAGATAGAGAGGAGCTGCAGGGAGTTAGTCACCCTGAGGCTGCAGGAGTCCGACAAGTGGCTGACGGTCAGGAAAGGGATGGGAAGAGCTCAGATAGTAGAGAGCACCCCTGTGGTCATCCCCCTCAGTAATCATTATCTCGTTTTGGATGCTGTTTGGGGGGGAGGTGTGACCTGACAGAGGACGACCACGGTGATCGGGTCTCTGGCACTGAGCCTGGTTCCGTGGTGCAGAAGGGAAAGAGGAAGATGAGGAATGCGGTCGTCATAGGGATCTCCTTAGTGAGGGGAACAGATGGGAGGTTCTGTCAGCCTGATAGAGATACACGCATGGTGTGTTGCCTCCCAGGTAACAGGGTACGGGATGACTTGGATCAGGTGCAGAGTATTCTGAAGGGAGAGGGTGAACAGCCAGAAGTCTTGGTACACATCGGTACCAATGACAGAGGTAGAAAAAGAGAAGAGGTCCTGAAGAGAGAATTCAGGGGGTTGGGTAGGAAGCTGAAAAGCAGGACCTCCAGGGTAGTCCCGTAATCTCAGGATTGCTGCCTGTTGCGGTGAACTACGTGTGCCTCTCTGGACACGCCCCCTGCTGACTGCTCCTGTGGCTCCTCCCACAGACCTCGGTATAAAGGCGATCAAGGCCTGAGCCCGGCCTCTCTGTCTCCAGGATGTAGTATGATGGTCACTCACTGCTTGTTCCTTCTTCCAGTCAATAAAAGCCGATATCTCGTCTTACGTCTCAGAGTGAGTTATTGATGGTGCATCACCTGTGCCACGTGCTAATGAGTGCAAGAATAGTCTGATCAGGCATGTTAATGTGTGGCTGAGAGACTGGTGTAGGGGGCAGGGATTCAGATTCCTGGATCAGTGGGGCATCTTCTGGAGGAGGTACAATCTGTACAGAAAGGACAGGTTACACCTGAACCCAAAGGGGTCCAATATCCTAGCAGGCAGGTTTAAAAGAGTTGTTAAGGGGGGTTTAAACTAATTTGGCAAGGGGATGGGAACCGAAGTGATAGGGCTGAGGAAGGGGAAAACAGAAATAAATCAAAGATAGTGTGCAACAGAGATGATAGAAAGGACAGGTAAGAGTTGAGGCATAATCACAGTCAGTGGGATGAGTTACAGGGCAATAGAGGCATGGTGCAGTTAAAACAGAAAGCAATAAATACTGGACTGAAAGTGTTATATTTGAGTGCACACAGCATAAGGAATAAAATGGACGATCCTGAAATTCAGCTACAGATTGGCAAGTATGACGTTGTGACCATCTCTGAAACTTGGCTAAAGGATGGCTGCCACTGGGAGCTGAATGTCCAAGGACATACGGTGTATCGGAAAGATAGGTTGGTAGGCAGAGGGAGAGGTGTGGCCCTGTGTATAAAAAATAATATTAAATCATTAGGGATGACATAGGATCAGAAGGTGTAGAGTCTCTACTGGTTGAGTTAAGAAATGGTAAGGGTAAAAGGACCTAATGGCAGTTGTATACAGGCCTCCAAACAGCAGCCGGGACGTGGATTACAAATTACAGCAGGAGATAGCAAAGGTGCGTCAGAAGGACAACGTCATGATAACCTTTGGGGATTTTAATGGATTTTAATATGGAAGTGGATTGGGAAAACCAGGCCAGTACCAGACCTCAAGAGAGAGAATTTGTAGAATGTCTAAGGGATGACTTTTTGGAACAACTTGTTGTTGAGCCCACTAGGGGATCGGCTGTGCTGGATTGGGTGTTGAGCAATGATCCGGAGGTGATGAGAGAGCTTAAGGTTAAGGAACCCTTGGGGAACAGTGATCACAATATGATCGAGTTCACATTGAAATTTGAGAAGGAGAAACTAAATTCCAATGTGTTGGTATTTCAGTGGAATAAAGGAAATTACAATGTCATGAGAGGGGAACTGGCTGAAGTTGACTGGAAAGGGACACCAGCAGGAAGGACAGCAGAGCAGCAATGGCTGGAGTTTCTGCGAAAAATGAGGGAAGTGCAAGACAGATATATTCCAACTAAGAAGACATTTTCAAATGGAAGAAGGACACTGCCATGGTTGACAAGTGAAGTCAGAGCCAAAGTGAAAGCAAAAGAGAGAGCATACAAGGAAGCCAAAGCTAGTGAGAAGATAAAGTATTGTGAAGCTTTTAAAAACTTGCAAAAGGAAACTAAGGAGGTCATTCAGAAAGAAAAGATGAATTATGAGAGGATGCTGGTGACTAATATCAGAAAAGATACTAAAAGCCTTTTTAAGTATATAAAGGGTAAAAGAGAGTTGAAGGTAGATATAGGACCAATAGAAAATGACACTGGAGATATTATAACAAGAGATGCAGAGATGGCAGAGGAACTGAAGGTGTATTTTGCATCGGTCTTCACAATGGAAGATATCTACAGTATACCGGACATTCAAGAGTGTCAGGGAAGTGAAGTATGTGCAGTGCAAACTACGACTGAGAAGGTGTTCAGGAAGCTTAATGGTCTGAGGGTGGATAAACCTCCTGGACCTGATGGAATGCACCCTCGGGTTCTGAAGGAAGCAGCTAGAAAGATTGCGGAGGCATTAACAATGAACTTTCAAGAATCGATAGATTCTGGCATTGTACTGGATGACTAGAAAATTGCAAATGTTACTCTGCTATTTAAGAAGGGTGGGAGGCAGCAGAAAGGAAACGATAGACCTGTTAGCCTGACATCAGTGGTTGGGAAGTTGTTGGAATCGATTGTTAGGGATGAGATTACGGAGTACCTGGGGACACATGACAAGATAGGCCAAAGTCAGTATGGTTTCTTGAAAGGAAAATCCTTCCTGATTAACCTACTGCAATTCTTTCAGGAAGTTACAAGCAGGGTAGACAAAGGAGATTTAGTAGATGTGGTGCACTTGGATTTTCAGAAGGCCTTTGACAAGGAGTTGCACAGGAGGCTGCTTAGCAAGATAAGAGCCCGTGGAATTACAGGGAAGTTACTAGCATGGGTGGAGCATTGGCTGGTCGGCAGAGAACAGAGAGTGGGAATAAAGGGATCCTATTCTGGCTGGCTGTCGGTTACCAGTGGAGTTCCACAGGAGTTGGTGTTAGGACTGCTGCTTTTTACGATGTATGTCAATGATCCGGGCTATGGTATTAATGGATTTGTGGCTAAATTTGCCAATGATACAAAGCTAGGTGGAGGAGTGGGTAGTGTTGAGGAAACAGAAAGCCTGCAGAGAGAAAGTTTAGGGGAATGGGCTAAGAAGTGGCAAATGAAATACAATGTTGGGAAGTGTATGGTCATGCACTTTGGTGGAAGAAATAAACTATTATTTAGATGGGGAGAAAATTCAAAATGCAGAGTTGCAAAGGGATTTGGGAGTCCTTGTGCAGGATAGCATAAAGGTTAACCTCCAAGTTGAGTTGGCGGTGAAGAAGGTGAATGCAATGTTGGTATTCATTTCTAGAGGTATAGAATGTAAGAGCAGGGATCTGATGTTGAGGCTTTATAAGGCACTCGTGAGACCACACAAAGTATTTTGTGCAGATTTGGGCTCCTTATTTTAGAAAAGATTACCGACATTGGAGAGGGTTCAGAGAATGATTCACGAGAATGATTCCAGGAATGAAAAGTTTACCGTATAAGTAACATCTGGCAGCTCTTGTATTCCCTGGAGTTCAGAAAAATGAGGGGGGGATCTCATAGAAACATTTCAAATGTCAAAAGACCTAAACAGATTAGATATGGCAAAGTTATTTCCCATGGTAGGGAAGTCTAGGACAAGAGGGCATGACTTCAGGATTGAAGGACGTCCATGAGAATTGATGCGGAGAAATTACTTTGGTCAGAGGGTGATAAATCTGTGGAATTTGTTGCCACAAGTGGCTGTGGAGGCCAATCATTGGATGCATTTAAGGCAGAGATAGATAGGTTCTTGATTAGCCAGGGCAGCAAAAGGTAGGGGTGAAGGTAGGGGAGTGGGGATGACTGGAAGAATCGGATCAGGCCATGATTGAATGGCGGAGTGGACTCGATGGGCTCATTGGCCCACTTCTGCTATATCTTATGGTCTTATGGTCTCACCAGTCCTCTTCTTGCACGGTCACTCAGTTTTTGAGGACGGCCTGCTCTAGGCAGATTTACAGCTGTGCCATATTCTTTCCATTCCTTGATGATTGATTTAACTGTACTCCAAACGATATTCAGTGACTTGGAAATTTTCCTGTATGCATCTCCTGACTTGTGCTTTTCAATAACCTTTTCACAGAGTTGCTTGGAGTGTTCTTTTGTCTTCATGGTGTGGTTTTTGCCAGGATACTGACTCACCAGCCGTTGGCCCTTCCCGATACAGGTGTATTTTTCCTACAGTCAGTTGAAACACCTTGACTGCACACAGGTCTGCAAAAACAGATTTCTATTTAACTAATTATGTGTCTTTTTGTATAAGATGAGAGGTATTGATCATGTGGATAGTCAGAGGCTTTTTTCCAGGGCTGAAATGGCCAGCATGAGAGGGCAGAGTTTTAAGGTACTTGGAAGTAGGTACAGAGGAGATGTCGGGGTAAGATTTAAAAAAAAATGCAGAGAGTGGTAAGTCCATGGAATGGGTTACCAACGATGGTGGTGGAGCAGATACGATAGGATCTTACCTGGATAGGTACACAGTGCTTAGAAAAATAGAGGGCTGTGGGTAAATGTAGGTAATTTGTAAGGTAGGGATGTGTTTGGCACAGCTTTGTGGGCTGCAAGGTCTGTATTCTGCTGTAGTTTTTCTAGGTTTCTATGTTTTAAAACCAAGTGTCTGCATCAGTGATGATCTGGTCTGTCATATTAAGGGGCAGGGATTGAATACTTATGCAATCAGTTGTTTTATATTTGTAGTTAATTTGGATCATTTTGTAGAGATGTGTTTTCAATTTGATGTGAAAGTCTTTTTCTGTTGATCAGTGTCGAAATAAAAACAAAATTAGATCCTCTGTGATTTAATGTTTTAAAACGATAAAACATGAAAACTTCCAAGGGAGGGTGAATGCTTTTTATAGACACTGTGCACACTTTGATGGCAAATTTATTTTGAAATCGAGCCTGTGTACCCCGCGGAATGTGTCGATTCTCCCGGCTGCCCCAGCTTTCCCCCCACAATCCAAAGGCAAGTCGTTAGTCCTTCTCTATCGTGCCACGATTAGGCTAGGGTTAAATAGGTGGGTCACTGGACAGTGGTCAGAAGGACTTCATCTCTAGAAATCATTATGGTACTGGCCCTTTGGACACATGATGTTGTGTTGACCTTGTGACCTTCTCTCAGGTCCAAACCCTTCCCACCCACAGAGCTCTCCAGTTTTCTTTTATCCATGTGCCTGTCTAAGAGCATAGACCTACCACTAGCACCAGCCCTGGCAGGGCAACCAGCACTCTGTGTATAAAAATCTTACCCCTGATAGTCCCACCTATATTCTCCTCCAAACACCTTCAGACTAAGCCCCCTCATAAGAGCCATTTCCAACCTGGGAGAAAGTCTCTGGCTGTCCACTCGTTCTATGCCCCTAATGTTCTTGAACTCCTGAGTAACCTACCACAAGACCATAAGACATAAGAGCACAACTGAGCCAATCAGCCCTTCAAGTCTGCTCTGCCATTCCATCTTGGCTGATTTATTTTCCCTCCTTATCTCATTCTCCTGCCTTCTTCCCGTAACCTTTAACACAGTGACTAATCAACCTCCACTTTAAATCAATGTCCCCTTACCTCTGACACCCCGTGACCCCTCCAGACTTTCCTCCAATCACCTGAAAAGTGTTGCCCCATAGCATTAGTCATTTTTGACGGGGGGTGGGGGGAAGTCTCTGGCTGGTCACTCGACCTTTGCCTCTTACCTCTTGTCATCTTGTCCACCTCTATCAAATGCTTCTTATCATCCTAAACTCCTCTGTGGAAAATTTGACAAGGCAAGTGTCCTGTAATCATTCTTTGATAATATATTACTTTGACATGGAATCTTTGAACACAAGATCCAGGCAAAGCAAGACTGCAGACAGGAGGGAGACTGAAAACCTGACTGAGTGGTGTCATAACAACAATCTCTCACTCAATGTCAATAAGACCAAGGAATAGATTGTGGACTTCAGGAGAGGGAAAGCAGAGGTCCATGAGCCAGTCCTCGTCTGAGGGTCAGAAACTTTAAATCCCTGGGTGTTACTATTTCAGAGGATCTGTTCTGGACCCTACATGTAATTGCGATTGTGAAGAAAACAGCGTCTCTACTTCCTCAGGAGTGTGCAGAGATTTGGCATGACATCTAAAGCTTTGACAAACTTCTATAGGTGTGTAGTGGAGAGTGGGATGACTGGCTGAATCACAGCCTGTATGGAAACACCAATGCCCTTGAACAGGAAAGCCTATGAAAGGTCATGGATTCGGCCCAGTACATCACAGGTAAAGCCCTCCCAGCCACTGAGCACATCCACATGAAACTTTTTCATAGGAAAGCAACATCCATCATCAGAGATCCCCACCACCCAGGCCATGCTCTCTTCTCACTGCTGCAATCAGGTAGAAGGTACAGGAGCCTCAGGACTCACACCACCAGGTTCAAGAACAGTTACTACCTCTCAACCATCAGGCTCTTGAACAAAGGGGAATAACTTCACCTACTTGCTCATCCATTGAGATGTTCCCACAACTTATGATCTCACTTTAAGGACTCTTTTCCCTGTTATTTCATGTTCTCATTATTTATTGCTATTTATTTATATTTTCATTTGTACAGTTTGGTGCCTTCTGCATTCTGGTTGATCTCTCATTGATCCCGTTATAGTTACTATTCTATGGATTTGCTGATTATGCCCACAGGAAAATGAATTTCAGGATTGTATATGCTGAAATATGTACTTTCATAATTCACATGTACTTTGAACAGAACGAAAGGCCTTTAAAGAGAATAGATTTCCCTTGCACCACAGGGGACCAGAATAATTTCACTTACAAAGACGAGACAAGGATGTGACAGAGAGGCGCAAGTGCCCCCCCATAACTAAGGGACTTAAACGTATCATCAGTTGTCATCTTGTAGTTGCTATTGAATTTAACGCCTGTACGGTGAATGGTGATTGATCTTGTAGTTGCTATTGAATTTAACGCCTGTACGGTGAATGGTGATTGATCTTGTAGTTGCTATTGAATTTAACGCCTGTATGGTGAATGGTGATTGATCTTGTAGTTGCTATTGAATTTAACGCCTGTACGGTGAACGGTGATTGATCTTGTAGTTGCTATTGAATTTAACGCCTGTGCGGTAAATGGTGATTGATCTTGTAGTTGCTATTGAATTTAACGCCTGTACGGTAAATGGTGATTGATCTTGTAGTTGCTATTGAATTTAACGCCTGTACGGTGAATGGTGATTGATCTTGTAGTTGCTATTGAATTTAATGCCTGTACGGTGAATGGTGATTGATCTTGTAGTTGCTATTGAATTTAACGCCTGTATGGTGAATGGTGATTGATCTTGTAGTTGCTATTGAATTTAACGCCTGTACGGTGAATGGTGATTGATCTTGTAGTTGCTATTGAATTTAACGCCTGTGTGGTGAATGGTGATTGATCTTGTCGTTGCTATTGAATTTAACGCCTGTACGGTGAATGGTGATTGATCTTGTAGTTGCTATTGAATTTAATGCCTGTGTGGTGAATGGTGATTGATCTTGTAGTTGCTATTGAATTTAACATCTGTACGGTGAATGGTGATTGATCTTGTAGTTGTTATTGAATTTAACGCCTGTACGGTGAATGGTGATTGATCTTGTAGTTGCTATTGAATTTAACGCCTGTACGGTGAATGGTGATTGATCTTGTAGTTGCTATTGAATTTAACGCCTGTGTGGTGAATGGTGATTGATCTTGTAGTTGCTATTGAATTTAACGCCTGTGTGGTGAATGGTGATTGATCTTGTAGTTGCTATTGAATTTAACGCCTGTACGGTGAATGGTGATTGATCTTGTAGTTGCTATTGAATTTAACGCCTGTGTGGTGAATGGTGATTAATCTTGTAGTTGCTATTGAATTTAATGCCTGTACGGTGAATGGTGATTGATCTTGTAGTTGCTATTGAATTTAACGCCTGTACGGTGAATGGTGATTGATCTTGTAGTTGCTATTGAATTTAACGCCTGTAAGGTGAACGGCGATTGATCTTGTAGTTGCTATTGAATTTAACAGCCTGTACGGTGAACGGTGATTGATCTTGTAGTTGCTATTGAATTTAACACCTGTACGGTGAATGGTGATTGATCTTGTAGTTGCTATTGAATTTAACGCCTGTGTGGTGAATGGTGATTGATCTTGTAGTTGCTATTGAATTTAACGCCTGTACGGTGAATGGTGATTGATCTTGTAGTTGCTATTGAATTTAACGCCTGTACGGTGAATGGTGATTGATCTTGTAGTTGCTATTGAATTTAACGCCTGTACGGTGAATGGTGATTGATCTTGTAGTTGCTATTGAATTTAACGCCTGTACGGTGAATGGTGATAGATCTTGTAGTTGCTATTGAATTTAACACCAGTACGGTGAATGGTGATTGATCTTGTAGTTGCTATTGAATTTAACGCCAGTACGGTGAATGGTGATTGATCTTGTAGTTGCTATTGAATTTAACGCCTGTACGGTGAATGGTGATTGATCTTGTAGTTGCTATTGAATTTAACGCCTGTACGGTGAATGGTGATTGATCTTGTAGTTGTTATTGAATTTAACGCCTGTACGGTGAATGGTGATTGATCTTGTAGTTGCTATTGAATTTAACGCCTGTGTGGTGAATGGTGATTGATCTTGTAGTTGCTATTGAATTTAACACCAGTACGGTGAATGGTGATTGATCTTGTAGTTGCTATTGAATTTAACACCAGTACGGTGAGTGGTGATTGATCTTGTAAGTAAAGAAATCAAACACAGTTTACCAAAGCAACACACACAGAGTGCCGAAGGAACCCAGCATATGTGGAAATGAATGAACAGTTGACATTTCGGGCTGAGACCCTTCTTCAGGACTGAGAAGGGGCAAGACATCAGAATAAAGAGGTGGAGGGGGGAGGGTGAAAGAGGTTAGCCTGATGGTGATAGGTGAAGCCAGGTGGGCGGGAATGGTCAAGAGCTAGAGAGGAGGGAATCTGATAGGAGAGGAGAGTGGATGATAGGAGAAGGGAAGGAGGTGATAGGCAGGTGAGAAGAATTAAGAGGTTAGAGTGGGGAAGTTTGGGGGGGGGGTAATTTTGTTTGCTGGAAGGAGAAGTTGATATTCATGCCATCAGTTTGGAGGAGACCCGGACAGGATATGAGGACTGAAAAGCTTGAGCATGTAGATATTAAGAAAGGGGATGTGCTGGAGATTTTGGAAAGCATCAAGTTGGATAAGTCACCAGGACCGGATGAGATGTACCCCAGGCTACTGTGGGAGGCGAGGGCGGAGAATGCTGAGCCTCTGGCGATGATCTTTGCATCATCAATGGGGATGGGAGAGGTTCCAGAGGATTGAAGAGTTGCAGATGTTGTTCCCTTATCCAAGGAAGGGAGTAGAGATAGCCCAGGAAATTATAGACCAGTGAGTCTTACTTCACTGATTGGTAAGTTGATAGAAAAGATCCTAGAAGCAGGATTTATGAACATTTGGAAAGGTATAATATGATTAGGAATAGTCAGCATGGCTTTGTCAAGGGCAGGTCATGCCTTATGAGACTGATGGAATTTTTTTGAGGATGTGACTAAACACATTGATGAAGGTAGAACACTAGATGTAGTGTATATGGATTTCAGCAAGGCATTTGATAAGGTACCCCATGCCAGGCTTATTGAGAAAGTAAGGAAGCATGGGATCCAAGGGATCTTTGTGGACCTAGAGTTGACTTCCCCACAGAAAGCAAAGAGAGGTTGTAGATGGGTCATATTCTGCTTGGAGGATGGTGACCAGTGGTGTGCCTCAGGGATCTGTTCTGGGACCCTTACTCTTTTGTGATTTTAATAAATAACCTGGATGAGGAAGTGCAGGGATGGTTTAGTAAATTTGCTGATGACACAAAGTTGGAGGTATTGTGGATACTGTGGAGGGCTGTGAGAGGTTACAGCGGAACATTGATAGGATGCAAAACTGGGCTGAGAAGTGGCAGATGGAGTTCAACCCAGATAAGTGTGAGGTGGTTCGTTTTAGTAGGTCAAATATGATGGCAGAATACAGTATTAATGGTAAGACTCTTGGCAGTGTGGAGGATCAGAGGGATCTTGGGGTCCGAGTCCATGGGACACTCAAAGCTGCTGCGCAGGTTGACTCTGTGGTTAAGTAGGCATACGGTGCATTGGCCTTCATCAATCGTGGAATTGAATTTAAGAGCCGAGAGGTAATGTTGCAGCTATATAGGACCCTGGTCAGACCCCACTTGGGGTACTGTGCTCAATTCTGGTCGCCTCACTACAGGAAGGAGGTGGAAACCATAGAAAGGGTGAAGAGGAGATTTACAAAAATGCTGCTTGGATTGGGGAGCATGCCTTATGAGAATAGGTTGAGTGAACTCGGCCTTTTCTCCTTGGAGCGACGGAGGATGAGAGGTGACCTGATAGAGGTGTACAAGATGATGAGAGGCATTGATTGTGTGGATAGTCAGAGGCTTTTTCCCAGGGCTGAAGTGGCTGACACAGAGGGCACAGTTTTAAGCTGCTTGGAAGTATGTTCAGAGGAGATTTTATTTTAAAAGCACGGAGAGTGGTGAGTGCGTGGAATGAGCTGATGATGATGGTGGTGGAGGCAGAAACGATGGTGTCTTTTAAGAGACTCCTGGATAGGTACACAGAGCTTAGAAAAATAGGGGGCTATAGGTAACCCTGGGTAATCTCTGAAATAAGGACATGTTTGGCACAGCATTGTGGGCTGAAGAGCCTGCATTGTGCTGTACATTTTCTATGTTTCTATTTATTGCTCCTCCACCCTGAGGGCAGCCTCATCTTGGCACAAGAGGAGACCATGGACCAACATGCATGTACATGTGTGTGCATGCGTATATACACATGTGCGTTATATGTACCGCTTTGCACCTTGGTCCCAGAGGAATGTTGTTTCATTTAGCTGTATATGTGTATACTGTTCTTCTTCTTCTATTTCCAGCAGTTTAGACGCATCTGGGTGTATCACTGCCCTCCACAGGACGTACAATTATAGAACTTCAAGAAACTCAGATTCTCGAATATAAACTAGTTGCACGTAGAAACAGAATAATAAACTTTTCAATCAGATGGTGGTTCTCTTGGTGGCCGAACAAAGATTTAATAGAAAAACAAAATTTACTTAAGCCAGACAGCCTCTTGAACAATATGCTTCTCTCAATTTGATATCGATTACAACTCAGCAAAACTTGCTGAACTGTCTCCGGACTACCACAGTCACATAATCCAGTAGGATGTCTTCCTATTATCTTTAAGTAATAGTTTAGCCCACAATGCCCCAACCTAATTCTTGTTAATTTCACCATATCTCTATAATTTAAAAAGTAACAGTCTGAGACCTTCTTAACTAGTGGGTGACTAGAAAAGAAATGCCTTCCCTTTAATTCATTTTTCCAATCCTCCTCCCATTGCTTTTCTATACCTTTTTTTTATCTTACTTCTCAATTCTGCTCTTCCTAAGGGTATTCTAATTCCTACTTGCCCACTCTGTAAGGAAGACTTTGCAATGCCATCCACAATTTCATTTCCCTCCATCTCAGCATGCCCAGGTATCCATGTAAATCTAACTTCACAACCCACCTTCCCTACTCTAAGCAAAACTAAGAGAATCTCAAAAACTATGTCAGGACGAGCTTTTGATTTATTCCCTTTTATAGCCTCTAAGGCAGCAGCAGAATCCGAACAGATGATGACCCTGCATGGTCGAGAGTCTTCTATCCACCATAAGGCTCAGAGGATTGCTAATAATTCTGTTGCAAAGACAGAAACACCATCTGAAACCCGGTGACCAATCTCAACTCCAAGTTGAGACACGTACATCCCAAATCCTCCCGTACTGCTCTCTGGTAAAAATCTTCAGATAAGATCCCCAGTTATTATTTAAATATTCTCTTACAATCGATGCTGTTGAAATTGCTCTGCTTCCTTGAGCTGAAAAAGGAGGAATAGGTCTACTTCTGGTTCTGGAAAAAGCCAAAAAGGAACAGGTGGTGAGCAAATCTGTATACAGTCAATTGACAATAAACTTGAACTTGAGCATTAACTTAGCACAAACTATACAAAGTGTGCAAACTAAACAACATAAAATAACCGCACTAGTTCAAGACTAATGGTCCAAGTACCACCAGGGCATAAGTCAGCGAGTGATTTGTGTAAATCAGCCAAAAGAGAAGGCACAGCGGACCCAGCAGGAGGCAATAGGCAGCTGAGCAGAATATATTGACCAAATGGTCATTTGCTGTAACTCCTGATGAAGATGGCAGAGTTTGTCATCGAAACGTCGGTTATAATCGATACCTGGACCCAGCTGGAAGCCTGAGAAGCATTTATACGCCGGGAAAGCACTAGTTAACCTGTATAAAAATAGCACTTGCTTGTGCAGTGCTCGGAATGATGTGGTGACAGAGGCCCCAGTGTTCTCCCTTTGCACGAGTAAAGTGCGGTTGAGGAATGAGAGCGAGTTGTCAGCGTCCGGTTAACCGGCGACGACAGAGTCTGTCCATTGGTGCCAGAGGCAGGGGTGCAGGGCACGATGCAACCCAACAGCAGTGGGATGTAGAGGTTTTGCTGGATGCTTGCTCCGCAGAAGCTACTCTCTCCTTGGCATCATTGTGGGGGTGGGGGGGATGTTCTGTCCCATCAGGACCATCGCAGGGGCAGGTGGAGCCTCAGGAGGTGTGAGCCGTGGTCCAGTGGTGCTGGGACACGTGCCAGGGCCTGATCAACCCTGCCTGGGTTGCTTTGGCGAGGGGGGGGGGGTCTCAATGTTCTATGGAGCAGGTGTTTATATTCTGTTTTGCTGTTTGTGTGAGTTTTATTTTAAAAGCGTTGGTGGGCGGGGGTCGATGTTTCTCTCTGAGCGAGCTGGTTCTATGGTGTTTCTTTGTTTCGTGGCTGTCTGTGAGGAAGACAGATCTCTGGGCTGTATGTTGCAGACAGACCTTGATGATAAATGTTTTCAGAGCCTGGTGGGTCAGCAACAACACCTCGGCTGAGTTATGGAGCCGCAATCCCTTGTCGTACTTGAAAAGTACCCAGGCGACCCTGTGAAGCGCTGTGCTCTCCCAGGCTGTGAACTGACAGCTGACAATTGGAAGTGGCCTATCTGTCCCTCAGCAACATGGTTAAAACTCCAACCCAACCGCAGAGCCTGGCCATTCTCTGGATTTCAGGGAAAAAGCTGGCTGAAACCATTTTTCATTTACTTACATTCTTACAGCCTGTTACCCTGCTGGAGTTTGGGGCAGCAATGAAGATCCTCCATCTCCGTCCATACCGTCACACACAGATGTGGAAGGATTACTCATTGCTGTTTCCGTAACAATTTTGCTTGACCAGTCAGGGTTGTTAGACCTGAGCTGAACCCCTGAACTTGGAGGACCGGTAGACCACTCTTAGTTTGGCCTCTATCCTTTGACCTTTTTGGCAATGGTGACCCTGCCAAGAGTCAATGCACAAGGCCCCGACTCCAGCCAACGTAGCTCATTGAGGTACCCAAACCTCCAAAGCATGTCAAGGGTGTGGTCCTTTTGGAGGTGTCTTGGTTTAAATTCCAGAAACTGCTGCTCTTTCAAGAATGGTGTATCTGTGGAATTAATTGCCACAGACAGCCGTAGAGGCCAAATCATTGGGTAAACTTAAAGCAGAGGTTGATAAGCCTTGATTAGTCAAAGGTTGCCTGGATAAGACAGGAGAATGGGGTTGAGAGGGGTAATAAATCAGATATGAGGAAATGGCAGAGCAAACTCAATGAGCCAAAAGGCCAAGTTCTGCTCCTGTCTTGTGGTGCATTTGTGATGTTGAAGAGTCAAAACTGTTATTTTCTGAGCAAGATATGAAGGTCAAAGTCTGCTTAAAATAGATTGAGGCAACAGGTCGTGTGGGCAATGTTCCCATCAAATCCACACACTGCAGATCCCGCAAGCCAAGGTTGCGTCGTGGTGTCGTTTGACTAATTGATGGCTCTGAGACTGTCCTCACCGAAATTTAGAAGAATGTGGGTGTGGGGGGCGGGGGGAGGAAGAAATCACATTGAAACTATCTAATATTGAAATGCCTCAACCGTGTGGAGGTGGAGAGGATGTTTCCTATAGTGGGAGGAGTCAAGGACCAAAGGGCACAGAATTGGGATAGAGGGACATCCCTTTAGAGTAGAGATGAGGGGGAGTTCCTTTAGTCAGAGGGTGGTGAATCTATGGATTTCATTGCCATATGATATGGAGACCAAGTCACTGGGTGGATTTAGGCTGATGTTGATTGGTCAGGGCATCAAAGGTCATAGGAAGAAGGCAGGAGAACGGGGTTTAGACGGTTACTCCCCCTCAACTATCAGGCTCTTTGAACAGAGAGGATAATTACACTTATTAATTGAGATATTCCTAAACCAATAATCTCACTTAAAGGACTGTTTATTCTGTTATTTCAAACTCTCATTATTTATTGGTATTTATTTATATTTGCACAGTTTGGTGACGCTGCACTCTGGTTGATCTTTCATTGATCCCGGTACAGACACCTTTCTGTAGATTTGCTGAGTTTGCCCATGGGGAAATGAATCTCGGGGTTGTATGTGGTGACATGCATGTTCCCTGATAATAAATTTTACTTTGAATTTTGATTGGGGTAACAAATCACGCATGATGGAATGGTGGAGCGGATTCAACGGGCTGAGTGACCTAATCCTGCCTCTAAAGCCTTTGGCCCTATTGTTGGCAAGATAAAAACACAGTACTTAGAAATGTGGAGCTCGTTATCCTTAATTGGCTCATTGAAGCTCCTGAAGCAGCTTTTTTTTCCTTACACACAGTTATAGGTTCCAAAAGGATGTCATTACAACTGTGGAGAAAATTGTTAGTGACGGATCTGGAATCAGTCTCCTGTTTATTCCATCTCTCATGCTAATCTCTGATTCATCTCAACAACTGTATTTGTCATTCTGAATCCGTTCCCTTCTTGTGAGGCCTGGTGCCTGGAAATCACTCACTCTCTCTCTTTCGGCAGCCTCTCGGTTTGATGGCCTGCTCTTTGTAAGAGTTGCCGGGCATCCTCCAAGAGCACCGCAGCCTTGCCGTTGGGTTTGGAGGCTCGCGTGCCTCAATGACCCAGGGAGCTATGTTGGCTGGGGTCAGGGCTTTACGCTTTGGGTCTTGGTAGGGTCACCCATGCCAAAGGGTAGAGCATAGACTAAGAGTGGCCCACCGGTCCTCCAGGTTTGGGGGTTCAACTCAGGGTAAACAACCCTGACTGGTCAAACAAAACTGTTACGGAAACGGTAATGAAGAATCCTTCTACATCTGAATGGCCAAGGACGGACAGAGATGGAAGACCTTCATTGCTGTCATTAATGCCAGTGGCGTAACAGGCAGTAAGTATGCAAGAGCCTTTGACGTACAATGCCTATAAAAGGCATTCACACCCCCTGGAGGCTTTACTGTTTTACAGCATTGAATCACAGTGGATTTAATTTGGGTTTTTTTGATACTGATCAACAGAAAAAGAATCTTTCATGTCAAAGTGAAAACAAATTTCTACTAGTCAGCCTAAATTTATTACAATTATTAAATGCAATATAATTGATTGCATAATTACTCACCCCCTTCAAGCCAGTATTTAATAGATGCACCTTTGGCAGCAATTACAGTCTTGTGTCTGTGTGGAGAGGTCTCTATCAGCTTTGCACATCTGGAAATTGCAATTTTTTCCCCATTGATTTTTACAAACCTGCTCAAGCTCTGTTAGATTGAACAGCCCTTTTCAAGTCCAGCCACCAGTTGGATTGAGGTCTGGACTCTGACTTGGCCACTCCAGGACATTGACTTTGTTGTTTTTAAACTATTCCTGTGTAGCCTTGGCTTTGTGCTTAGGGTTATTGTCTTGCTGGAAAACAAATCTTCTCCCAAGTCACAGTCCTTTTGTAGACTGCATCAGGTTTTCCTCCAGGATTTCCCTGTATTTTGCTGCATTCATTTTACCCTCTACCTTCACAAGCCTTCCAGGGGCTGCTGCAGGGAAGCATCCCCCTGGCATGATGCAGCCACCACCATGCTTCATGGTAGGGATGGTGTGTTTTTGATGATGTGTAGTGCTTGGCTGACGGCCAAAAATCTCAATTTTGGTTTTATCGGACCTTAGCACCTTCTTGCAGCTGACTTCGAACTTTCCCACGTGCCCTCTGGCAAACTCCAGCTGAGATTTCATGTGAGTTTTTTCAACAGTGGCTTTCTCTTTGCCACTCTCCCATAAAACTGTGACTGGCGAAGTACCCGGGCCACAGTTGTATGTTTAGCCTCTCCTATCCCAGCCACTGAAGCTTGTAACTCCTCCAGAGTTGTCACAGGTCTCTAGGTGGCCTCCTTCACCAGTCCCCCTCTTGCACGGTCACTCAGTTTTTGAGGACGGCCTGCTCTAGGCAGATTTACAGCTGTGCCATATTCTTTCTATTTCTTGATGATTGATTTAACTGTACTCCAAGGGATATTCAGTGACTTGGAAATTTCCTTGTATCCATCCCCTGACTTGTGCTTTTCAATAACCTTTTCACAGAGTTGCTTGGAGTGTTCTTTTGTCTTCATGGTGTGGTTTTTGCCAAGTACTAACAAAAACTAGCAGTTGGACCTTCCAGATACAGGTGTATTTTTACTACAGTCAATTGAAACACCTTGACTGTACACAGATAATCTCCATTTAACTAATTATGTGACTTCTCAGGTCAGTTGTCTGCACCAGTGAAGGTTTGGTGTGTCATATTAAAGGGGGCAAACATTTATGCAACCAATTATTTTGTGTTTTATATTTTTAACTAATTTATATCACTTAGCAGAGATCTGTTTTCACTTTGAATTGAAAAAGATTCTTTCTGTTGATCAGTGTCAAAAAAAGCCATATTAAATCCATTGTGATTCAATGTTGTAAAACAATAAAACATGAAAACTTCCAAGGGTGAGGGGGGGGTGAATACTTTTTATAGGCAGTGTATGTTCTCCTCAGACTAACGCAATGCATGTTTGCACGGACTTGAACTTGTGCATCTGCTGTCCAGTGGCGTGGCACGTCTGCACAGTTGTAGAATTGCTGCCTCACTGTTCCAGAGACACACCCCCGCATGTTCACTCCAAACCTCAGGAACTCTCCGTGTGGAGTTTGCACGTTTCTCCCGTACTATGGGTTTCCCAGTTTCCTTCTACGTCCCTGTAACATGCAGGTGGGTTGGTTAACAAAGCAGTGTACGTTCCCCTCATGTGGAGGCAAGGGGTAGAAACCGTCTGACCTGCTGAGTTCCTCCAGCATTGTGTGTGTGTGTGTGTGTGTGTGTGTGTGTGTGTGTGTTGTTTTGTATTTTCAGCATCTACAGAATGCAGGTTTCAAGCTGGGATTCCCATCCTTGTTAATGCCTTGGACCAATGCCATTAAACAAGGAGCCAGTGGACACCAGGTTGGGAGCCCCTGGTTAAGAGGGATATGGGTCAAACATGGACAAGTGGGACTAGCTTGGATGGGCATATGGTCATCACATTTCAGTAGGGCCGAATGGCCTGTTTCTGTGCCGTGTGAGTCTATGACTTTCTGAAAGACAATTGGGGCTGGGATAATGAAATCTGCCTTGGCAGCGTCACTCCGATCTGAAAAGGTTAATAAACTAAGATGTAGATAGTGTGACTTTATTGACCAAGGGGCAGATTCTCAGGTTCTCACTGCAATCTGCGTCCATTCCGGTGACCACTCTGCAGGGCGCTAGGTTCTAGGAGAAATCCAGTTTGGAGCAGACACTGTTCTGGCTGGAAAGGATAGAGAGAGGGGTGTGTTAACTGGGGGTGGGGTTTAATATTCTTGGAGATAGGTTTAAAGCGATGTACAGAAAGATACGAGGGAGATTGAGAAGTTGGGATCTAGATATCACTTCCTGTGAGAATTACGAAACCATCTGTGATGAACCACATATACCTGTCTGGACACGCCCCCTGCTGACTGCTCCTGTGGCTTCTCCCACAGACCCCTGTATAAAGGCGATCAAGGCCTGAGTCTCCAGGA